>NC_045437.1:98456649-98645530 GCF_002776525.5 Piliocolobus tephrosceles | reverse complement strand
CCCCCTCCCCTCCCCCCTCTCCCCTCCCCTCCCATTCCCTTCCCTTCTTCCTTCTCTTTCTTTGTTTTCTTTCTGTCTTGCTCTGTCACCCAGGCTGGAGTGCAGTGGCATGATCTTGGCTCACTGCAGCCTGCACCTGCTGGGTTCAAGCAATTCTCCTGCTTCAGTCTCCCGAGTAGCCAGGAGGCGCCACCAAGTGCAACTAATTTTTGTACTTTTAGTAGAGATGGGGTTTCACCATGTTGTCCAGGCTGGTCTTGAACTCCTAACTTCAAGTAATCTGTCTGATTCAGCCTCCCAAAGTGCTGGGATTACAGGCATTAGCCACTGTGCCTACCTGAGTTTCATTTCTGATCAATAAATTTCTGTAATTGGGAAAACTGGGTCATATTGTAGATGTATGTTTAACTTTGGAAGAATTTTAAAAATTATTTTAGGAGTTTTCTCTACCATTTTGCATTTTCAACAGCAATGTATAAGTGTTTCAACTGTTCTACATTCTTGCCAGATATTGGTATTGTCAAATATATTTGCTTTCATCTATTCTAAGTGTGATAGTACTTTCTTATGCTTTGTAATTACATTTATTTTTCTAATGTAAAATAGGATGCAAATCTTTTTATGTGTGTTTTTGACATCTATAGATATATTCTTTGATAAAATATCTATTTAAATATTTTGCCTATGCTTTTGGTGAGCTTTTTTTGTTTTCTTATGATTGAGTTTTGAGAAGTCGTATATTCTACGGATACAAGTTATTTATCAGCTATGTACTTTGAAAATATATTATCCAAGAATTTAGCTTGTATTTTTATTTTTCCAACAGGATGTTTTGAAAAGCAAAAGGTATTAGTTTTAATGTGTCATATTTATCTATTTTTTAATAAATCATATTATTGCTGGTATATAAAAAATTACTGAAGGTAAAGTCAGAAATATTTTGTCTTTTATTTTCTTCTAGAAGTTTTAAAATCTTAGGGTTTATATAAATGTATAATATCCTTCTTGAGTTTTAAAAAAATTGTATGAAGTATGGGTCAAAGTTTTTAAAAATTATTTTTATTTTTTGCATATGTGTATTTGATTGTTTTTGAACAGATGATCTTTTCCCCATCAAATTTTCTTTGTGCCTTAGAATAAAATAAAAGGACTATATATCGTCTCTTTCTATCTGTCTCTACGTGTGTATGTTCATCTCTTTCTTCACTGTCTTTTCTTAAACATATCTACATGTCTTTAATTTTGCCATTACTGTATTGTCTGAACTGCTGTACACTTTATAATAAGTTTGGAAATCAGGTAATTGAGTCTTCCAACTGTGTTCTTTGTTTCCTAAATTGTATCGGCTACTCTGGCTCTTTTGCCATTTTCACACATTTAGAATTAACTTGTTCATTTTGATAAATAATCTGTCTGAATATTTGGGGAGAAATACACATCTTAAAATTACTAAGTCTTCTGACATACAAACACATTGCATTGCTTCATTTATGTGGATCTTCTTTGACATCTTTCATCAGTATCTTATATTTTAATGACATAGTAGTTGAACATATTTTGTTGGATGTATATTAAAGTATTCTATAATTGTACTATTTTATATATGATATGAGTTTGTTAGTTTCATTTTCAACTGTTTCTCATGAGGTTATATAAACATGATTGACATTTTTGTACTCTAAGGTTTTGTTGGATTCATTGAATAGTGCTATTAGCTTTTCATAGATTCCTTAAAATGTTCATTATAATAGTCATATCTTCCTTGAATTGAAAACTTTTTATTTCTTTCTCTATATACTGTATGTCTTTTATTTATTTTACTTACCTTACAGCACTGGTAGGAAATCCAGTATCATGTTGAATAGGAATGGTGAAAGTCGACACTTTGTCTTTTTCCTAAACTTCATGAGAAAGAAGTGAGTTTAATCATTAAATGTAATCATTAAGTATAATGTTAGCTGTAGGACCAGTGACTTTATCAGTTTGAAGAAGTTTTCTATCAATTCCTATTTTGACTTTTTTTTTTTTTTTTTTTTTTTTTTTTTGAGACGGAGTCTTGCTCTGTCATTACAGGCTTGAGCCACCGCGCCTGGCCACCTATTTTGACTTTTATTTCTCCTGTGCTCTACCACAGAGCACAGAGACCCAGTGCTTATATTTGCTCTCTTTTTGGAGGGACCAATTTTTTTCATATATTTTATGCTACTTGGTTGCCCTGTAGCTTCAATTATCTAGTGAATTTATTCAAACCATAACCTGGCATGTTTCTTATTCTTGCATTGTGAGTGGTATAATTTCCAGCTTTCTATTTTTTGATAAAGGCAGCATATGCTTCTTTTTCTTAGGTTAAAGTCCATATGTGCTTAACAGGCTGCATTTTCAGTCCCTTTACGTTTCATGATTTCCACACATAGATTCTTTGTTCATATTAAGATTACATAAATTTATTCCAAATGTCATCCTCTTGTGGCCCAAGAGTCTGAGCTTACTGTGATGTATGCCCAAAATGTGATCCCATATTTCTATATAAAATTTACCAATGTAAATTATCCCTCATATCTAAGCATTTATTTCATTATTTTCTGGGAATCTTCCTTGACATTCAAAATTTGGATGCTGACTCTCTCTCCTGTTATATAGTACTATAACATTATTTCTATACTCTTACAACTTAATAGTTCTCCCCCTCACTGGTTAGCACTGAAAAGTAATAGATTTGTTAATCTTGGTCAATGTTTCAAAGCAGCACTCTTCACAATAGCCAAAAGGTGGAAATAGCCCAAATGTTCATCAGCTGATAAGTGGATAAATAAAATCTGGTCTATTCATACAATGGAATATTTTTCAGACCTAAAAAGCAATGAAGTACTAATAAATCCTAATCACAGATTAGGATTGTACCCTGGAAGCATTATGCTAAGTGAGAAACACAAGGGGCCACATATTGTATGATTCAATTTATGTGGAATCAAAAACAGCAAATCATTAAAGACAGAAAGCAGATTAGTGGTTGCCAGAGAACGGAATAGGAGAAAATAGGAAGTAATTTCTTATTGCGTAAAGGAAATCCTTTAGGAGTAATAAAAGAATTATTAAACTAAATAATGGTGATGATTGCAAAACTGTGAATGTAATTAATGCTAATAAACATAATTTAAAATAGTTAAATGGTAAACTTTATATTATGCATATTTTATAACAATTAAATGTTATGATTCATATTATAGATATAAATATATATATGACTTTATATATGGCTTCACATATATATGTGAAGACACAACTTTTTCGTTGGAACTCACATGCCTGATCTTTTTGAAATCTTGTTTGGATGGCACATGCTATAAAAGAAATTGACTGATTTTTAGTTTCTACCACAACTCTTAAAACAGAGCATAAACTACAGAAATGAAACTCTGGTAAGCATAACAACTCAAACAATTTTATTAAAAGTAAAGAACTACCTCTTTAAAATATGCATTTTGACTTAAATTTTATTTCATCATTTGGAATAAAAGTGCAATATGATCTTTCCATCCATATTTATGACACATGTACACACTGAAACAATGCTACAACATTTTATATAATTGGAGATAAGCAACAGTTGATATCAGTTTTATATTGCTTCTATTCCCAGAAGAATGGAACAATAATCAATACTGGCTAATAGTCCCTACTTACACAAAATTATTCACATATTATATGAACAAACCAAAGACAGGTTGTGGTAATAAATATCTTTCTTTCTCTTAGAATTTATGTAATCATTTCATTAACATTTTCTTAAGGACATTTTGCTATTACTATCTCCTGCACACTAATATACCACAATTTCTTTTTTCTAAAAGTTTTTTATGTTCATGATATAAGTTCAGGAAAAATTATTTAATAGTTTTGCTTATCTAAAAGACTTGACCTTTCTTCTCTGAGTTAAATTTCTACTTGATTGTGGCATTTTCATTTCATGTCAGATACTTAATTGATTTGATGAAGGCTCAAATGTATTTTGATATAATGGGGCACTTAGAAAAATGTTATTCCCTTCTTAGATATTTAGTATTTCTTTTCAAAATGCAGATAGAAATATACGTTAGTATTATCAAATGGTATATATTTTTCTAGATTTTATTAAGATAATATACTCAGATGTTAATTTTCTCTTTTCACATTCATAAACTAATAGCAAAAAATGACCATTTAGCTTGTATTAGATGAAGTGGAGTTCAAAGTCTATGTTTTAGATAGAAGAGGATTATACATGGCTAAGGATACACCAATGAATTTTAGAAAATGATAAAAAAAAGGTAAAATATGAGAATCAGTGCTTTAAGATGATGACAAGCAAAGAGAAGTGGAATAAAGTATATATCACTTATTTTTATAGCTTAATAGGTTATATACATAAAATGAAACAAATTAATACTTAGTCATGGAAACATGGATTAAGGGAAGAAAAATAACAACCCTTAGTTTAGCAGTTAATATCAGAAGCATGTTGGGGTGTGTGTGTGTGTGTGTGTGTGCAGAGGATAGGGAGGGTCAGATATGCAATCAAAGTATTTTGGAGCTTTGCCCTGCTCTGAAGTATTTTGGATTTGGATTAATTCATAAACATGCAGGCTATGATTTCTTCTTTCTTTTCGTGGTCTTGAGCCTCTCTGCATTATCTTTCTTGTTTTTCCACATGTGTTTGCATTAAAGAAACTGACACAGATTTGGCATTTGTGGCTTTAAGTACTACCGAATTCTGAAATGAGGCCAAGAATGCTTAGAAACTCTGAGCTAATCAATGTACTTAGTGCTAGAAGAATGTGGAGGAATTCACTTCTCTATACTTCAAGATGGAGAACAAAAATAAACATAAAATCTTGTAAATTTGAAATTTCCTTCTCATTATACCCTATAACACAAACTAGCAATCCATTTTAAACATCATTTTCAGGCAGATGCACTATTGCTGAAAAGTACATTTGAGTGAATATTTCTTTACTATATATTTAGAACATGATTCAAATTTATATTCTGTGCAATACAGTCATGGGTTTTTTTAAAATGTAAGCCAGGGTAATCTTCATTAAATGTTATTTGTCTACAATAGAGAATAAAGTTACACATTTCTGAATTTCATATCCTGACAAACTAAGCTTCATAAATGAAGGAGAAATAAAATGTTTCCCAGACAAGCAATTGCTAAGGGAATTCATCATCACCACACCAGCCCTACACTAGATACTAACAGGATTACTAAACATAGAAATGAAATAACAATACTTATAACCACAAAAGCACATACAAACGTAAAACCCACAAACTGTATCAGCAACTACACAGTCAAGATGACAAAGCTTCTAGCTAACAAGATTATGACAGGAATGAAACCTCACATATCAATATTAATCTTAAACATACATGGCCTACCTGCTCCACTTAAAAGATATATAGCAAATTGGGTAAGAAAACAAGACCCATCCTTCTGCTGTCTTCAAGAGACCCATCTCACATGTAATGACACCCATAGACTCAAAGTAAAGAGATGGATAAAGATCTATGATGCAAATAGAAAACAAAAAAGAGCAGGGTTCACTATTCTTATATTAAGTAAAATAGGCTTTAAACCTACAGCAGTAAAAAAGAATAAAGATTGGCATTACATAATGACAAAGGATTTAATCAACAAGACTTGCTTCTCTTAAATATATATGTACCTAACAATGCAGCACCCAAACTTTTAAAAAACTTACTTTTAGATCTCAGAAAGGACTTTAATAGTCATATAACAATAGTCAGGGACTTCAACACCCCACTGGGAGCATTAGACAGTTTGAGGCAGAAAACTAACAAAGAAATTCTGGACATAAATTTGACACTTGCCAACTTGGGTCTAATAGATATCCACAGACTACTCCACCCAACAAACACAGAATATACATCTTTCTCATCTGCACATGGAACATACTCTAAGACTGACCACATGATCAATCAACACAAGTCACAATAAATTTTTAAAAACTTGAAAAAATATCAAGAATTTTCTCAGGCCAGAGTGGAATAAAAATAGAAATCAATGCCAAGAGGAATTCTCAAAGCCACACAAATACATGGAAACTAAACAACTTGCTCCTGAATTACTTTTGGGTAAACAAGAAAATGAAAGTAGAAATAAAAAAATTCTTTGAAACAAATGAAAATACAGGCACAACATATTCAAACCTCTGGAATGCAGCAAAAGCAGTTTTAAGTGGGAAGGTTTGTAGTCCTAAGAGTCTACATTAAAAGGATAGAAATATCTCAGATTAACAACCTTACCTCACACCTAAAGAAACTAGAAAAACAAGTACAAATTGAACCCAAAGTTAGCAGAAGAAAAGAAATAATTAAAGTCAGAGCAGAACTAAGTGAAATTGAGATTACTCAACAACAAAAAACAAAAGACTGACAAAATGTAAACTTGTTTTTTTGAAAGGATAAATGAGAGTAATAGACTGCTTGCTAGATTAACAAAGAAAAAAAGAGAAAAGATCAAATAAGTACAGTGAGAGATGACAAAGGTGACATCACCACTGCTCTCACAGAAATACGAAACATTCATAGATATTACTATGAGCATCTCTGGGCACACAGACTAGAAAATCTGGAGGATATTAATGAATTCCTGGAAACACAACCTCCTAAGATTGAATCAGGAAGAAATAGAAATAATGAACAGACCAAGAGTGAGTAGTGAAATTCAGTAATAAAAATACCTACCAACCAAGAAAAGCCCTGGAGGAGATTGACTCACAGCTGAATTCTACAATATATATATAAAACAGCTAGTGGCAATCCCATTGAAACTATTTCAAAAAATTGAGAAAAAGAGACTGTTTTTATGAAACTCATTTTATGAAACTAGTGTCATCCTGACACCAAAATCTGGCAAAGTTTCAAGATACAATATTAATGTACAAAAATCAGTAGCATTTCTACACACCAATAATAATCAGAGAACAAAATTAAAATAATCTCATTAAAAATAAATTAAAATACCTAAGGATACATCTAACCAAGAATGTAAAAATCTCTAAAAGGCGAACTACAAAACACTGCAGAAAAAAAATCATAGATGACATAAATAAACGAAAAACATCCCATGTCCATTGAGTAGAAGAGACAATATCATTAAAATGTCAAAATTGCCCAAAGAAATCTACAGTTTCAGTGCTATGTCTATCAAATTACTAGGATAAATTTTCACATAATTAGAAATATCTATTCTAAAATTTATGTGGAAAGACAAAGGAGCTCAAATAGCCAATGCAATCCTAAGAAAAAAGAAAAAAGCTGGAGGTATCACATTATCCAACTTCAAACTATACTGTAAGAGTACATCAACCAAAACAGCATAGTACAAAAATAGACATGTATACCAATGGATCAAAATAGAGACCCCTGAAATAAAGCCACACACCTACAGCCACTTGATATTTGACAGAGTGGACAAAAATGAAAAATATGGAAAGATACCATATTCAATCAATGATGCTGAGAAAACTGGCTAATCTTATGAATAAGAATGAAACTGGATCCCCTACATTTCACCATACATAAAAATTAATTTAAGATGGATTGAGAACTTAAATACAATATCTAAAACTATAAAAATTCTCATAGAAAATCTAGAAAATATTCTTCCAACATTGGCTTAGGAAGAAAATTTATGACTAAATTCTCAAAAGTAAGTGCAACAAAGAAAATTGACAGTCGGACCTAATTAAACTAAAGAGCTTCTGCATAGCAAAGTAAACTATCAACAGGGTAAGCAGATGACTCAGAGAATGGGAGAAAATATTTGCAAACTACCAATCTGACAGAAATCTAATATCCAGAATCTATAACTAACTTAAACAAATCCAAAAACAAAAATAAATAACCCCATTAAAGAGTGTGCAAAGGAAATGATCAGAAACCTCTTTTTTTTTTGTTTGTTTTTTTTGTTTTTTTTGACGTAGTTTCACTCTTGTCACCCAGGCTGGACTGCAATGGCCCGATCTCGGCTCACTGCAACTTCCATCTCCCGGGTTCAAGCGATTCTCCTACCTCAGCCTCCCAAAGTATCTGGCATTACAAGTGCCCACCACCACGCCCAGCTAATTTTTTTGTATTTTTAGTTGAGATGGAGTTTCACCATAGTGACTAGTTTGGTCTTGAACTCCAGACCTCAGGTTATCCACTTGCCTTGGCTGCCTAAAGTACTGGGATTATAGGCATGAGCCACCACACCCAGCTGATCAGACACTTCTTGAAAAAAAAAAAAAAAAGACATACAAACGGCCAAGAACATATAAAAAATGTTCCACATAACTGACCATTAGCAGAATGAAATAAAAACCACAATGAGATACCATCTCACAATGTTCAGAGTGGCTATTACTAAAAAGTCAAAAAATAACAGATGTTGGCAAGGTTGTGAGGCAAAGAGAATGCTTATACACTGCTATTCGTAATGCAAATAAGTTCATTCACTTTGGAAAGCAATTCAAAGATTTCTGAAAGAATTAAAAATAGAATTGCCATTTAACCCAACAATCCCATTACTGGGTATATATACCAAAGAAAACAAAGCATTCTACCACAAAGAAAACAAAGCATTCTACCACAAAAGAAAACAAAGCATTCTACCACAAACAAAGCATTCTACCACATTCTACCACATACACTTGTATATTTACTGCAGCACTATTCACAAGAAACAAAGACATTGAATCAACCCAAATGACCATCAACAGTGACTAGATAATGAAAATGTGGTACATATACAACATGGAATACTATTTAACCATAAGAAAAAATGAGATCATGTTATTTGCAGCTATATAGATGAAACTGGAGGCCAATATTTTAAGCAAATTAATACAGAAACAGAAAACCAAATATTGCATGTTCAGTTATAAGTGGGAGCTCAACATTGTGTACATATGGACACAAAATAGACACTAGGGTCTACTTGCGGTTGGGGGATGGGATGGCAGTGAGGATTGTTTGGAATCTGTGCTTATTTTCTGGGTGATTAAATAATCTGTACACCAGACCACCACGGCATGCAATTTAATCATATAAAAAACCTGCACATGTACTCCCACACATAAAATAAAAGTTGGGAGGAAAAAGAAGGCTGTGTTTACACCTTAAAATAGTCTATTAATTGTGCAGTAGCACTACATTAAAATAGTATGTCTCTAATTTAATATATAGCTTAAAAATGCTAACAATTATCCCAGCCTTCTGCAAGTCATAATCTTATTGCTTGTAGAGGGCCTTGTCTTGATGTCGATGGTTGCTGACTGATTAGGACAGTGGTTACTGAAGATTGAAATGGCTGTGGCAGTTAAAAAAAATAAGACAGCAACGAAGTTTGTTGGATGAATTCACTTTTATTTTCATGCATTATGTCTCTTTATCATGCAATACTATTTCATACCATTTTACTCACAGTAGAACGTTTTTCAAAATTGGAGTAAACCCTCTCAAACCTGACACTGTTTTATCACCTAAGTTTATGTAACATTTTAAATCCTTTGTTGTCATTTTAACCATGTTCACAGCACCTTCCCCTAAGGTTGCACCTCACGGAACTGGAAGAACAAGAACAAACTAAACCCAAAGTTAGCAGAGGTAATAAATTAATAAAGATCAGAGCAGAAATAAGTAAAATAGAGACTAGAAAAACAAGAGAAAAAATTTAAAAAACAAAGAGTTGACTTGGTGAAAAAAAAATTGAGAAGCCTGTACTTGGACTAAGAACAGAAAAAGAAGATTCAGAAAAGGAAAAAGGAGACTTACAACTAAAGCAACAGAAATACCAAGCATCATGAGACCATTATGAAAAAAAATACACCAACAAATTGGACAAACTAGAAGTAATAGGAAAATTTCTTTTTCCTAGATGCATGCACTCTACCAAGACTCAATTATGAAGAAACAGCAAACCTTAACACCAATAATAGGAAAATTGAGTGAATAATAAAGTCTCCCACCAAAGAAAAGCCCAGGATCTGATGGCTTCCCTGCTGAACTCTATCAAATATTTAGATAATGAAGGCCAATTCTCAGATTCTTCCAAAATATGGAAGAGGAGGGAACTCTTTCAACCTCATTTTACAAAGCCAGCATCATCACAATACCAAGTTTGCCAAATCAAAGCCAGATAAAGACACACAGAAAAAAAATACAGGACAATATGCCTAATGAATGAACACTGGTGCAAAAAATTCTCAATAAAATACTAGCAAACTAAATCCAAAAGCACATTAAAATGATCATTCTCCATGATCAAATGGGTTTCATTCCAAGAATGCAAGAATGGATCAACAAATGTAAATCAACAAATATAATATATCACACTAGCAGAAAGAAGAACAAAACCACATGATCACTTCAATAAGTGCAGAAAATTGTTCAACACAATTTAACATCATTTTATAATTAAAAACCTCTTCATAATTAGGCATGGAATCTATTTTAACACAATAAATGCTATCTATGACAAGCCCACAACTAACATCTTAGTCAACTGTGAAAAGGTGAAAGCTTTTTTTCTAAAATTCAGAAAAGGACACAACATGGTACTGTAAGTCCTAACCAGAGCAATTAGGCAAGAGAAAGAAATAAAAAGTATCCAAATTGAAAACAAAGAAGTTAAATTGTTCCTCTTTGCAGACAACATGATCTTATACACAGAAAACTCTAAAGGATCCACCAAAAAAACTGTTTAAAATAATAAATGAATTCAGTAAATTTGCAAAATACAAAATAAACATGAAAAAATTGTTTTTCTATACACTAAAAACAAGCTACCTGAAAAAATGTAGAAAAATAACTTTATAATAGCTACAAAAATAAAATAGGAATAAATTTAACTTAAGAGGTAAAAGACATCTACACTAAAAATAGAAAACATTGATGAAAGAAATTACTAGTCATTAGAGAAATGCAAATCAAAACCACAATGAGATACCATCTCATGCCAGTTAGAATGGTGATCATTAAAAAATCAGGAAACAACAGATGCTGACAAGGATGTGGACAAATAGGAACACTTTTACACTGTTGGGAGTGTAAATTAGTTCAACCATTGTGGAAGACAGTGTGGTGATTCCTCAAGGATCTAGAATCAGAAATACCGTTTGACCCAACAATCCCATTACTGAGTATATACCCAAAGGATTATAATTCATTCTACTATAAAGACACATGCACATGTACATTTATTGCAGCACTATTTACAATTGCAAAGACTTGGAATCAACCCAAATGCCCATCAGTGATAGACTAGGTAAAGAAAATGTGGCACATATACACCATGGAATACTATGCTGTCATAAAAAGGATGAATTCATGTCCTTTGTAGGGACATGGAAGAAGCTGGAAGCCATCATTTTCTGCAAACTAACACAGGAGCAGAAAGCCAAACACCACATATTCTCACTCATAAGTGGGAGTTGAACAATGAGAAAACATGGACACAGGGAGGGGAATATCTGACACCAGGGCCTTTTAGAGGGTGGGGGGCATGGGGAGGGAGAGCATTAGAACAAATACCTAATGCATATGGGGCTTAAAACCTAGATGACCAGTTGGTAGGTGCAGCAAACCACCGTGGCACATGTATACCTATGTAACAAACCTGCATGTTCTACACCTGTATCCCAGAACTCAAAGTAAAAAAAAAAAAAAAAAAAAAAAAAAAGCAAACTAAAAAAAAAAAGAAATTAAAGGAGACACAAATACATTTTTAAAAATTTATGCTGATGGATTAGAAGAATTAATATTGTAGCAATGTTCATATTAGCCAAAGTGACCTATAGCTTTAACACAATCCCTATCTAAATAACAATAACATTCTTCACAGAAATAGAAGAAACAATCATAAAATTCACACAGAATCACAAAAGATCCTAAAGCCAAAGCAAAATCTTGAGGTAAAAGGACAAAACTGGAGGCATCACATTACCTGACTTTAAAACATATTACAAAGTTACAGTAATCAAAGCAGCATGGTACTGTCATAAAAACAGACATATGCACCAATGGAACAGAGTAGAGCTCAGAAATGAACGCAAACATATACAGTCAACTGATCTTTGGCTAAAATGCCAAAAACACACTTTCATGTTTATTGTAGAATTATTCATAATAGCTAAGATATGAAATAAACCTAATTGTCCACCCACAGGTGAGTGGATAAGAAAAATGTAGTATACATACAGAATAAAATACTATTCAGTCATAAAAAAGAATCAAACCCTGTTATTTGTGACAGCATGAATGAACCTGCAGGACATAATGTTAAGTAACATAGGCAGGCACAAAAAGACAAATCCCTCATAATCTCACATATATGGAATCTAAAAGGTTTGATTTCTTAGAAGTGGATAATAGAATGGTGGTTACTAGGAGTTGGCATTGTTGGGGTGATAGTTGCGCAAATGTTTGTTAAAGGATACAAAACTGTAGTTAGTTAGAAGGAATAAGTATATCTATTGTACTAAATGGTGACTATAGTTAATATATTGCATTCTTGAAAAATGCTAACAGGACAGATGTAAAGTATTCTCACCACAAAGATGAAAATTATGTGAGGTAATGCATATGTTAATTAGCTGGATTTAATCATTTCACAACATATATACTTCAAAACATCACATATAATCTTATCCATCAATTTAAAATGAAATACCAAAAAGAGAAATTATTTTTGTTTAAAATAGTATCAAAACAATAGCATACTTAGAAATTATTTAACAAGAGAAGTAAAAGACTTCTATGCTGAAAATTGTAATTTATTGTGTTGAACAAAGAAGGAATAAGTAAATAAATGAAGATTTACATAAAATAAGAGACAATGCATATACTTGAATTAGAAGACTCAATGTTGTCAAGATTTTTCTCATTCCCAAATTGATCAATAGTCACACAATTCCTTTTAAATAACTAGCAGTCTTTTTATTTTGTAGAACTTGATATCCTAACATAAAATGAATATGGAAATTTAAATGACTTGGAATAGCCAAAACAATTTTGAACAAAGGGAATGAAATTGAAGGACTTAATCCAATTTCAAAACTTACAATAAAGCTATATTAATCAATCAAAGAGAGTGTTTTTGGCAGAAAAACAGGCTTATAGATCAATATAACATTTTAACATTGGTGCCAAAACAATTTAAGGGCAAAATGACTTTTTTTGGCAAATAAATTGAATAGTCACATTAAAAAATCTGAGATCCATACTGAAAAATTAACCAAAAATGAATCATAGACCTAAATTTAATAGTTACCACTATAAATCTTCTAGATTGCAACATAACAAATAAATCGTTATGATGTATGATTAGAAAAGAGATAAATACAACATTGAAAACCCAATTCATTGATAAGGTGTAATAAAAATTTAAAATTTTTGCACTTTAACAAAATTTAAGAAAGTAAAGCAGTTGCAGATAGGAACAAATGTTTATAAATCATATATCTGATCAAAAAATTTTATTAAGAATATCTCAAGTTTTAATCCAGTTAAAACTCAATAATAAGGCAAACAACCCAATTAAAATTTGAGTAAAAGATTTGAATAGATATTTCACCAATGAAATATGAATTACTAACAAGCATATAAAATGATGCTCAACTTAATTAGGTAGACATCAGGGAGAAGCAATTAAAATCACAGTGAGATACCACTACGCGAACACTGGAATAGCTAGCAGAAAATGCCATATTTGCTAGAATATAGAAAACTATATCCCTCAATATTGCTTGTGAGAATATAAAATAGTAAAGCTATTTTGGAAATAATTTAACAGTTTCTTAAAAATTAAACATAAACTAACCATAGGACCCACAAATTCAACTCCTACATATTCTCTAAGAAAAATTTTAAAAATCAATGTGAAGATATATGTGAGAATGTTTTCAGTAACATTATGCATAACAACCAAAAAAACAAAAACAATCCAGATGACCACCAACTGTATTTCACTATAAAGAGGAATAAAATTC
Organism: Piliocolobus tephrosceles; assembly: GCF_002776525.5. NCBI lineage: Eukaryota > Metazoa > Chordata > Mammalia > Primates > Cercopithecidae > Piliocolobus > Piliocolobus tephrosceles. The sequence goes on along the minus strand of NC_045437.1, from coordinate 98,631,494 downwards.
TAATACATATTACATACTAACAATAATATGTGCTGCAACATAGATTAACCTCCAAAAATGCTGAGTGGAAGAAGAAAGATACAAAAGATGACCCATTGTATGTTTCAACTTATATGCAATATCCTGAAGAAGTCTATTTACAGAGACAAAAAGCATAACATTGGCCCTTTGGGCCTGGTGGTGGGATAAGGGAGTGAATGTAAATAGGTATAAGCTTTCATTTTGTGTCATAAAATGTTCTAAAACTAAACTGTGGAAATGGTTACACGACTCCAAAAGTTTACAAAAAATCATCGAATTCTGTGCTTGTAATGGGTGAAATATAAAGTATGTACATTGTACTTCAGGGTGGCTAGGGGAGGGACAGCATTAAGATAAATACCTATTGTAGGTAACAGGTTGATGAGTGCAGCAAACCACCAGGGCACATGAATACCTATGTAATGAAACTGCACATTCTGCACATCTACCCCAGAACTTAAAGTATAATAAAAAAAGAAAACAAAATTGTTTTAAAAGAGGATTAAATATAATGAACTGCCTTTTAGCAGACAGAATTAGGTAAAGCCATTAATTTAATAGGAGACTTTCATTCCCAATCTCTTCGTTACCTTTACATCTAAAGAAGAAGGATTTTCTCATTTTTTTTTTTTTTTTTTTTTTTTTTTTTTTTTTTTTTTTTTTTTTTGAGACGGAGTCTCGCTCTCTCACCCAGACTGGAGTGCAGTGGCCAGATCTCAGCTCACTGCAAGCTCCGCCTCCCGGGTTTATGCCATTCTCCTGCCTCAGCCTCCCGAGTAGCTGGGACTACAGGCGCCCGCCACCTTGCCCGGCTAGTTTTTTGTATTTTTTAGTAGAGATGGGGTTTCACCGTGTTAGCCAGGATGGTCTCGATCTCCTGACCTCGTGATCCACCCGTCTCGGCCTCCCAAAGTGCTGGGATTACAGGCTTGAGCCACCGCGCCCGGCCTGGATTTTCTCATTTTAAGCATAGAACAGTCAAAATTTGAATCTTAAAATTTATATCTATTAGTATCTAGTATGATTTATTTTTAAATTTTATTGACATAGAAAATATCAGGTTGACCATTCTATAATTTCAAGTATCTTATCCAAAGATAAGTGATCTTTAATAAAGGAATTTTTGTTTGAATGATTTTCGAAAACTAAAGAGATAAAAGCTTTCCATGTGAAATGCCAATGAATTTGGGTAATTCTGACCATTTATGTTATTGCCTGTAGTCTACTACATTACCCTGTCCTCTCTTACTGAATCATAATGAGAAAAAAGTTGTAAGATATGTGATGGATAAAATATAGAGAAATGTAATTATTACAATTAAATAATTCTTCATTCTCCTTTCTCAGTTCGCTGTTACAAAAATGTTTGAATATGTATTAAATAAAAGGGAAATGCATATAGGTATATGATTGTAATAGTTTAGATGTTTACCAAATAACATAAAATGATATAATTTCTTTCAAGAAAATTAACAATACTGCAGCACTTTCATAGTTTAGGACAATGTTAGTAGTTTTTAACTTTTTAGGACATATTCTTACTATATCTTTTCCAGTAGTACTGTTTGCTTTCTTCTGAGACTTCTAACCTTCTTTGATTGTTGGCCAGGTTTATGATTTGATTAGAATTTTATTTATAAAAATAGGTGGTAGGTAAAATTTAGCCTGTGAGTTGTAGTTTGTAGAAACTTGCATAAAATTAGAAGTTTAGTCAATGAGTAAAAATACATTGACTAAAATAAGTGTTGTTCCTTTATCCCAAGCCATGGCAAAGTAGTTTCTTGTCTTTATTATTATATATTGACAAAATAAATAAATGCTATATTAAACATATATTATATATAGAATTTACATTATATATAATGTAAATTATTTGGCTGCTTTGGATTATTTGAGAAGCACATTCTAGCTCTGAAAGGAAGAGAAGGGAGAACATTTTGTTCTCCCTTTTGCAGAAATGCTGAAGGACGTCTTTAATGCTGTTTCATAGGGCTGAATGGAGTTAAGATCATCAGCCCTAAGAAATTCTGTAGTTATTTTTGCAACTTTTCCTATTGCTAAATGATTAGAAAATTCAATTATTGAAAAGAACTAGTAAATATAACTTGGCCATCAACAGACCTTGTAGTGTGCTATAGTGTAATAGAAGAGCTTCCATATTTCTCTATTTAAAGGCCATTAAATAGAACCAACTTTCACAAGTTGGGTTTTGATTAGCAACTCCTACATTTGACTGAAACAATGATGTGGAGACAGATTCCATAAATATTAATTCCGAAAAAATATATAAAAATACTGTTTTTACTCTTTCTCACTTTTTACATTCAACTGTTTTCTTTCCACTACCCTCTGCAGATATAGATTTCAATATAAATAAAAATACAGATACATGTGTTTGGCAAATACTTATTTGATATGATACAAGGCATTAGTGAGGTTTTGGGAGAGGTACATTAGCAAGGTTTGGAAAACTAACTAACAGTAGTGGATAGAAGCATTTCAATTTCTTTTGTTACCAAATTATACCTTATTTGCTTTGGCAATTACCCTACAATGGCTTAAGATGTGACTTGCAAAATTTCATGTGCTGGAATAAGGACTGCTGCAATTTTTGCACTCCTTTGAGGATGGTTCACATTCCAGAGGGAGATGTATAAGTAGTCATCATTAAATAAGCCAAAACTTTCAAATATTCCTAAATTGAATTTTCCAGATTTTGCTGAATTTCCTCTTTATTTAAAATACTTTTTTCATCTAGTGACTTTAAATGTACTCTGAAATCACCTTAAATACCTATCTATTTATCTTTTACCTGCTGTTCCAAAACTTAAATGCCCACAAAATTACCTATAGGGCTTGTTAAAAAATGTCTACTTTCCAGATCACAACATTAGAGACACTGATCCAGTGAATCTGGGGCTAAGCCTCAAAAGGCAGCATTTTATGAAGCTCCCTAAGAAGTTCTTATGCAAATAGATCGACTATATAGATCAAAAAACCATAGTTTAGATTAATTGCAAAGATTTTCTCCCACTCTGCGGGTTGTCTGATTAGTCTGCTGATTATTTCTTTTGTTGTGCAGAAGCTTTTTTAATGTAATTAAGTCCCATCTATTTACCTCTGTTTTTGTTGCAATTGCTTTTGGCTTCTTGATTATAAAGTCTTTGCCTAAGTTAACATCTAGAAGGGTTTTTCCAATTTATTGTCTAGAATTTTCAGGGTTTCAGATTTTAGATTTGAGTCCCCTATCCATCTTGAGTTGATTTTGTATAGAATGAGAAATGAGGATCCAGTTTTATTCTTCTACATGTGGCTTGCCAATTATCCCAGCACCATTTGTTGAATAGGGTGTCCTTTCTCCACATTGTTTTGTGTGCTTTGTCAGAGATCAGTTGACTCTAAGTATTTTGGATTTATTTCTGAGTTCCTTATTCTCTTCCATTGGTCTAAATGCCTATTTTATACAAAGACCATACTGTTTTGGTGATTATGGCCTTATGACATAGTTCGAAGTAGAGTAATGTAATACTTTCAGGTTTGTTCTTTTTGCTTAGTCTTGCTTTGGCCATGCAGGCTCTTTTTTGGTTCCATATGAATTATAGGATTTTTTTTTTCTAATTCTGTGAAGAATGATGGTGGGATTTTGATGGGAATTGCATTGAATTTATAGATTGCTTTTGGCAGTATGGTCATTCTCACAATATTGATTCTACCCATTCATGAACGTGGGTTGTGTTTCCATTTGTTTGTGTCATCTATGATTTTTTTCAGCAGTGTTTTGTAGTTTTATGACAAAGTGCTAATATCCAGAATCTCCAAAGAAGTCAAACAAATCAGCAACAACAAAACAAACAATTCCATCAAAAAGTGGGCAAAGGACAGGAATGGGCAATTCTCATTTTTGTTTTGTTTTGTTTTGTTTTTTTGAGATGGAATCTCGCTCTATCACCCAGGCTGGAGTGCAATGGCACAATCTCTGCTCACTGTAACCTCCATCTTCTGGGTTCAAGCGATTCTCCTGCCTCAGCCTCCCAAGTGGCTGGAATTACAGGCGCCCACCACCACGTCTGGCTGTTTTTTGTATTTTTAGTAGAGACAGGGTTTCACTGTGTTGGCCAGGCTGGTCTTGAACTCCTGACCTCGTGATTTGCCCACCTCAGCCTCCCAAAGTGCTGGGATTACAGGCATGAGTTACTGTGCCCAGCAGGAATGGGCAATTCTCAAAACAAGATATACAAATGGACAACCAATATATGAAAAAATGCCCAACATCATTAATTATCTGGGAAATTCCAAAAACTACAGTGCAATACGACTTCACTCCTGCAGGAATGATCATAATAAAAAAATTTAAAAAATAGATTTTGGCTTGGATGTGGTGAAAAGGGAATATTTATACACTGTTGGTGAGAATGTAAACTAGTACAACCACTATGGAAAACAGTGTGGAAATTCCTTAAAGGATTAAAAGCACATGTACCATTTGATCCAGCAATCCTACTCCTGGGTATCTACCCAGAGGAAAAAATGTGGTATGTGGGCGTATATATATATATATACATACACACACATATATATGTATATGTATGTATATATACATACACACACACACACACACACATTGGAATACTACTCGGCCATAAAAAGGAACAAAATAATGGCATTTGTAGCAACCTGGAAGGAATTGGAGACCATTACTCTAAATGAAGTAACTCAGGAATGAAAAATCAAACATTGTATGTTCTCAGTCGTAAGTGGAAACTAAGCTATGATAATGCAAAAAAATAAAAATGATACAATGGACTCTGGGGACTCAAGGTAAAGTATAGGAGCCAGGGTGAGGGATAAAAGACTATACATTGAGTACAGTGTGCACTGCTCAAGTGATGAGTGCACCAGAATCTCAGAAATCACCTCTAAAGAAGTTATTCATGTAACCAAACACCACCTGTTCTCCAAAAACCATTGAAATAAAAAAATTAAATTTTGAAAAATAAAAATAAAAATAAAATAAAATATTCATAATAGTTTACCATTTAATCCTTGAAACAATCCTGGGAGGTAGAATTTTTTTCAGGAGCATTACACCTTTATCTTTCTTTATGGTTATAAGCGAGTTTGATTTTTTCCATCAAATAAAGATGAGTGGCAAAAAGAGAAAAGGAAACCGTACTTTATTCCAAACTAATATTTATATGTTCTCTAATTCTAGATTTTACTGAACAACTCTTTCTAAATCAGTCCACAACTGCCATTTAGCTCAAGAAATATTAAAAGAAGTGTGTACTATATAGTTACAAGGTTTTGGCAAATAAAATGTCTTCATCTCCAGTGAAAATTAAATGAGATAGTCACTTATCATAGGTCAATTATCCATGGGTGTCACATTTCTACACATCTTGCAAGCAGAGGCACTGACAGCTTTCATTCTGAGCTCTGTTTTCAAGGATTACAAATAACTAAAGATATAGAAAGTACATTCATTAGGGCAGAGGGCAAATTTGTTTACTCTCTAGTGTAATACAGATAATTGCTCCAGTGTAATAAAGATAATGAATCTGATCCAGTTGTCCTAGCAAGCTGATGTTTACAGTTTCTTTGAATAAATATAGATATTGATCCTCCCAGTCTTAACATTTTAGAAAGTTACATTCATTTTATCTGAATTCCTTTCTCAGGCAACCAACCATCAGGCTTCAGAGATGGCAAGGAGCGAAACTCACCAGTTCACTGCATTTGGACAATGAGATGTCAGACCCCTCACCCATATGATAGCCTAAATGACCATCTGCTCTCTGTTGACCAACTCCTCTGTTACCTTTCCCCAATTCCTGTTTCCCTATGCATGGTTACATTTTTTTTTCCTGGCATATAAACTCCTAATTTTAATTGGTCAGGAAGATGGATTTGAGACTGATCTCTCATCTCTTCAGCTGCAGAATCCGATTAAAGCCTTCTAACTTGGCAATACTTATTTTTTCAGTGATTGACTTTCTGTGCAGCAAACTGTGCAACAAGCACCAGCACCTAGCCCAAACACCCAGTGTTTCAGCAACAATAATTTGTCTAGTTTCAGGAAAAAGAGCAAGTTCACTTACAGATCCATATAAACTTTTCTAAACTTAAGTTTCCTCTTCTGTAACACAATTCATTGTAGGTGCAGGCTTCACCTGATCATTTCAGGATGATCTTATCTTCCTGTGGGAACTGAGGCTCAGGCAATAAGTGTAGGAAAATGATGGTACTCAACGTTACTGCTATTTCTATGAAGAATTACTCTCCTTTGTCTCTGATCCAGAAATATTTTGTATTCTTTTAGTATTCATGACATTGTGACATGCTAACTTGTTAGTTTGCAGGTATTATAAAATCTCAGGTGTTTGTAGTTGTTGATACAGCCTATACTTTATAGATATATAATGAAGTACAACACGCAATTTTCTACTATTGTGGACATCTTTAAACTACATTCCTAAAATAACAGTAAATGGATACTTAAATATGTTTTCTAAAAATGATGAAAACATTACTTTGGATTTTATAATGGTCTCATAGAATACATGATTGAGGAAGAATGTAATGTATAATTTTTATACTACATTTGATGAACATATTTAAACATCTCAAATAAAATAGATTTAGAAAAACTAAAGGAAATTTTCTCTAAAACCTAAGTTGAGCATATTAGAAAATCAACATAGTTGTCTTATACTTTGATTAAATATATACCTTTTCTTTCCTACTTGGAAAGTAATTATGATAAAGCTTTCAGAAAACATTTCTCCATGTGTGAAATATTAGCTACTTTTTTCTGTGGAGATCCCCATTGCTCTACTCTGCCTCTGACAATGTCCCTTTAATTTGATGAATGTGTTTGTGTTCAATGCAAAATAGTTGAAATAACCTAAAATGCCTTATTCTCCTGATGTGATATGAATTTATAGAAGGTTCTAAAGAAAATATTGCTTGGAGCTGAGAACATTATGAATATTTCAGTGAAACTGAAACTGTCAAAATATAGAACTAAATACCTGTCGGATATGTAGAATAAATGAGTAGAAAGATGACAATTGAAAATTATAATGCATCCTTCCAAACAAATTTGTTCTGTATTGGAGACCTTACTGGGAAATTGAAATGGAAGAACTATAATAAGTTTGAGAAATAAAAGTGATTTAAAGTTATATAATAAATTCATTAAACTATGATGAACGGAGATATTATTAAACTTGAAAAGATAACTACTAGTAGCCATTATGATACTGTAAATAATTATCTGGTAGGGAAAAAAAAGGTCCATTTTAAATTTCTTGTTGCATAGAAAGGGATTTTAAATTATAGTAATATAGAAATAAGAGAAAATTGATATTGTATAAAATGAAAGTTCTAATTAACTATCCATTCATTTTGCATTCAACATTTATTTGGCATTTACCTTTTGTCAGCCATTGAGGGATTAGGGATAGTAATTAGAGATAGTAGTTACCATTAAAGTTACAAAGAAGAATAAAATTTAAGAATATAAGGATATATGTGGTGTCTAAAGGGTAGGTAAGTTAACATTTAAGTATCTTCTGTGTAATAAGTACTAGATAATATTAATCTTATATGGCATAAAAGATACACTGAGAAAGGCTTCTATGGTTTGAATATGTCCCACAAAGTTTGTGTTGCAAACTTAACCCCCAGTGCAACAATATTGGTAAGTAGAATCTTTGAGAAAATTAGGGTTATGAGGCTCTGCTCTCATGAATTGATTAATGCAGTTATTGTAGGAATGGGTTCCTTATGAAAGTGAATTTAATATAGTGGTACATGCCTGTAGTCTCAGCTACTCAAGAGGCTGAGGCAGAAGGGTTTATTGTTCCCAAGAGTTTGAGGCCAGCCTTGAAAACTTAGGAAGAACCTATCTCTAAAAATAATAAAAATGGAAATAGGGTGAGCCGGGTCCTCTTTTGCTATCTTGAATGTACTGCCTCACCACTTGATGCTTTCTACTGTCTCCTGATTCAGCAAGAAGGCCCTCCAGATCCAGACCCTTGATCTTGGACTTCCAAGCCTTCAGAACTGTGAGGATCAATCTCTGTTCTTTATAAATTACCAAATCTGTAATTTATAATGTATTCTGTGCTAGCAGCACAAAATGGACTAAGACTGAGGTCCTAACCCAGAATAAGTTAATAGAGATATCCTGAAGGCAGCCTTATAGGGCAAGTAGGGCCCATGTGAACTCAATAGAGTAGAGGGCCATGACAATGTATAGGCAAAGAAAAGAAAAAAAAAAAAAAAAGACGTAATCCAAATTTGAGAACTGCAAGTAGTTCATTGTAGTGACATTATAGAGTACAGATGGCCATAAAATCAACCCTCGTCCAAACCCTGTCTCTTACTTTTAACACGTTACCTGCTTTACCTAGTGTCCTCTTATCCTTATCTAAAAAATAATGGAGGTAAACAAGTTCTTTACATTTTTTCAAATTATAATTATTTATGATCATATGGATTTCAAAACATTTGCTTGAAATTCTACTATGGACTAAAAACTTTTTCTAAAATACTATTAGTATCATGTTATCTGTGCAATTAACCAACTTACACAAAATTTTAAGATGAGCGGAGATAATTTTATCAGCTTTCTCATATCTTTACTCAATTTAATTCCTGAAGCCTAAAACTGTTATCCAAAAAACGTTTTATGAAACTTTATTTGGCAAATCAATTAAAAACAGGAAATCCAAATCCTGCATCTATTATTGTGTTATTTCTTGTCTACCAAAGTTACTTGTTCAATAAACTGTATTTTATAGATTTTTACTAAGCAATATAACAAGTTAATTCATAATGAACATATCAATCAATCAATCAATCATCTTAACTAGAATTTCTTTTCCAATTTTATTTTGCAGATTATTCCTGGAATGAACTTTGGTTTAATCCAGATACGTACATTGCAGAATGGTAGAGTGAGGTCACAGTAATAAGTAGTGAAAAAAAAAATGGTGGTTAGAGCCTTTTAATAGCTTCCATGAAAACATTCTTCTACCTACCTAGATGTAAGGAAAATCGTCATGTCCTTGACATGAGCCAGGTGCAGACATAACTCTGTGGATTTTGGGTTTAAGCATAAGAAAGACAGAAGAAAATAGGCCGGAGAATTAGAAGACTTGGTTGGTGCTGTTTTTCTCCTACTTAGCAGCAGTGTCCCTAAGTAATCCATTTTACCTTCCATAACTTTAGTTCTCTCTTCTTTTATCATGTAGAATATAACTACCTTTTGTTCTGTTGTAATAATCAAATGAAGAAACACATTTGAAAGCTCTTTATAAAGTCTATAGATAAGGAAAGTGAATGAGGTGGAATAGATAAGGAAGTTGATGAGGTGGAGGTCATAACTTTGAGGAACAGAGAGAAAACTTTGAGGGTCATGTGGGGCAGTCAGAAGAGTTTATTTGAAGGAAAGAGTGACTGGTTATTTAAAAGGTTCCATGAATTGATGAATTGTGCATTTTTTCACTTGCCAGATATTAAAACTTAGATTATGGTAAAAATACAATTTTATGAATATGTTCTAATTGCACCCAATTTTTGCTAAGAGCACAGGAGTGACATCACCTTGATGATATCCTCCTCCTCCAAGATTTATTTTCCATACTCATTCAGGACATGAAAATGGTCAGAAAAGAGCTAGCCAAGAGGATATAGACATAGCCCCACACATACCACAAAGCTGCACCACCTCCATTCATTCCTGAAAATTATTTGGTTACCTGAGGACCACTCCATCCCTGACACTGTCAAGACATTTATTTTCCCTCTCAGAAAAAAACACAATATTAAAATAAGCCCAGCATATGTTCTTCCTTTTTGTGTTCTAGTTGCAACTAATTCTTTATTTAAATTTTACCTAAGCCCATTTATGGGGTTACTCGCAACTTGGACTACCTTGAATAAAACTCTTACTAAAAAGGCCTTGGAATCCAAATTGCAATATGGTGGGCACTCTTTTTAGTACTCACAAGAATCCCCTTTATTGTAAAGAACTTAACAATATTCTGTTATTCCTCCTGTAGTCTCTGGGTTACCCATGATGACCACAAATGGTCCATTGGTTCTGAGCAAGAAATTACCTTCCTCAACTTCACATTATATGCCATTAGAGTGACAATTGGTGATCACATATTTTGATCACCTGGAAATAGATTTTCTCACAGGCCCTTAGCCTGTAACCCTCCATTTCCAGATGTCCATTATGCCTTGATTTATAGAAGCTGTATTCTGTGGCTAGGCACAGCCAAAAGCCTTGTTGTTGAAAAGAAAATTGTACCTATAAGATGGAACCAGGACTGGACCATTTGGTGTATCATACCTGCAGAAAGATGTGGTCTTTCCTGTCTTCAGTCCATCGCCAAATGTCATGGTGCTGGAGAAGGCCACTCATCTTTTAGATCTCTTGACTACTGGGGATATTTCCTGTGAATATCAAAGGGAAATTGTACATTTATGGATGGCAATGCCACCATTACATGTGATGAAGCTTGCTGGGGAGCTACTGCTTTTCATCCCTTAACTGAAATACCTGATAAATGATGAAGCCCAAAGGTTAGCACAATTACCTGAACTTCAAGCAGTTATCTTAACAATGAATTTTCTTGAAAATAACAAACCCTATCAGAACACTTTTTGCAGACTCTTGGGCCATGGCCGTTTATTTGATTGTCTGATATAGCCAATGGAAACCACAATTTCTTATTCAAGTATCTTCCTTTAGAGTAAAGAATTCTGGAGTCTCATATTGAAGATTTTGAACATGTGTACTATAAATCAAAGACACACATATCTCTACACATACTAAAGAACAGTATAAGTCCCCACAAAGGTGCTCCTTTCCTCTTCAGAGTTGGTCATTCTTATTTTGAATATTATTCAAATTACACAATTCCTCTTTAGGCATTATTACAATGAGTGGTCAGAGCATTCAGTTTATTACTTAAAATACATAATGCTGGGCTTTTGAACAAGATGTTCAATGGAACTTCTGGCTTCTTTACCAACCTGAGGCTACAGGCCTCATAGAACATCACAATCACTTATGTAAACAATTTCAAATGCAAAAAATGAAGCAAGGTATTTCAATCATCATTTAAACATCAAAAGTAAATTATAATAAAGCATTTGACTCTACTTTTGATGATTGACTTCTGATATCTTTCAAGCCCCATTTCCCTCTTCTTCCCTACAGCTGAGAATCCTGATAAGAAAGCCTGGATGCTCTCTTATTTGGTACTGGTAGGAAGCTGAAAACTGGCTCTTGTGAGGGACCCTTTAGCGTAGCTTTATCCCTTCACTGCCATAAAACCCCACGCCAGTCACTCCTCTCTGATATTTTGGCTCCATCTGCGCTTATTTGGAATTATGTGAGAGTCTTTTCCACATTCTTTCCTCAAAACCTTCTTATATGAGTAAGAAATCTGTTTATGCCCTCTTGGTGCATGTGTGGTATCACCAGTCTGTATATCTAAATCAAATTTGGTGTCAGGTGGTTCCTCTCCCCACTGTTAAATGACAGCAGTAACTTACCTGTAATTTCAGCCTAACTTTCAAAAAGAGAGTCCCATGTGGCTATTTCTGAAATGAAGTGAATGTGTAACTTTGAGATCCAAGCATGCAGTAGCTGGTGTGTCTCCTTCACACCTCACTTTCCCTCCTACGTATCCATGGGACCACGTTTTGCAGTTGATTTAACTAGGTCTTGGGACTAAGATGCCTGATCTTCATCAGGCTATAAAGAGGGACAAATATACTTTTTTAGTTAAGTCGCTGAATTTTTTTTCACCTATTAGGACAGCTAGAGAAAATTACCTTAATACACAAGTTGATGTTTTTTGCTTCACACTTTGTCACTCTATTTCATGCTTGGACCCGCCTGAATGTTATTCCAGCCCTCTGTGTAGTCTGAGCAGATAGGCACTTTGCTGCTGTGTCAGGAAAAACTTCTTAAAAGTTATCTACTAACAGCCACTGAATGTGAATTTCCTTGTTTTTGGTAGTTTTGTGCGATGAAAAACTCTATCTGGTAGCTAAGATCCAGCACTTAGTTGTAGAATGACTTAGACAAAGGTGATAATACAGGGTTTATACATATATGAAATAATAAAGGTGGTATCACAGCTTTTGGGAGGACTCCAAAGAGGATGAAAAATGTCCATCTAAAGGTGATACTGTAAAGTGATAATGAGGTGAGGTACCAGTTGGCTATTCATTGAATGTTGCTTTTGCCTCCTTCCCCAGCAGACATGCCAGCTACATGGAATCAGAACACCTTAACAGAATTTTCAGAATTCCTCATTTTGAGCCTCTCAGGAGATCCAGAACTGCAACCCCTTCTTGGGCGGTTTATTTCCAGGCACCTGGTCACAGTGCTTGGAAACCTGCTCATATTATTCTGGCCATCAGTTCTGACTCCCACCTCCACAACCCCATGTACTTCTTCCTCTCCAACTTGTCCATGGCTGCCATTTGTTTTGTCTTCACCATGGTCCAAAGATGATGGTAAACATCAAGGCACAGAGCAAAGACATCTTTACTCAGCCAAGTGGTAGTCCAATTCCCTTTTAAATGTGTAGTCTTACTCAGATTTCTTCTAATTTAGCAGAAATCTGTCCTTTTAATCTTCTACTCACTGGTTCTAATTCTGCTATTTGAATCTAAAGATGTAAACTATTCTTTGTATGAGTCTTTCAAAATAATTGAAGACAGTTATGTCCTTTTCTTGATAATTACCATATTTTCTTTATGCTAATTGATACACAATTATTATTAAGTCATGGATTTTCTCCTCAACCAACCTTTATTCTATGATCTTATGCTTCTGATTATGTAACAGTTGACTCTCAATGCTTTATTTATTTTTTAAATATGACGATTACTATTAACCTCCTTGTAAGATTTAAAAATATCTTTATGCACAGTAGGATCTCAATAAACTATAGCTATTATTATTTTAAAAAATAAAATAAAGCTGGTATCTATAAGATATATGAGATGATGTTTGTAAATAAAGTCAGTTTATATGTACATGGTTTTATATGTGATAAATTTACATGTAAAAGGCTGCTGTCCATTTCAAGAACCCTGATATTTTATTTATTTTCATTATCGCAGTTATCATTGTTATTTTTTCTTGTGTTAAATCAGTTCCTAACCCAGAAACAACTTAGCAATAAATGTTTATTTGGTAAGTTCCTAGGATAACCTTCATTGAGTGGGGTATAGCTTTATTTTGCTATTATGGAGAGTGAATTGAAAAAGAAGAACCTCTTGATTTGGATTTTTTTTTCTTGTAGACAAAACCACAGTCAACATAAATTCCAACTGATAACACTTAGTGTCCTGGGATGGAGTGCTGAGAGAAATCCAGATGATTCAGGTGAGAAAACATTAAGATGACAGTAATTTGTAGTATATATAACTTAGATTGGCATTTGTAGCCTTTGTCTGTATATCTACTTTTATTTTCTATAATTCTGTAAAGTGTTCTATTATTCTATTATTATTTTTTTATAGAAAAGCCAAATGAAGCTCAGGCAGGTTATATGACTTAGATAAAATTTGTTGGTTCATGAATAATGAGGCTGAGTCTTTGATTCCAGAAGCTGTACATTTCTTCTTGGTCACTGTTCTTTTGAAGAATAAAAGCCTTCTTAAAAAGTTTTGTTCATATGTTGTGTTGTGTGTAGTGTATACATGAGATGCAATTTTACTTAGAAAAATACAAATTTTCTACACTTTAGTTCCTCCTATTGTTCCTTTGTCTGAAACAGAATGGTAAGTAGTTAGAAAAGTCAGCATGCAAGCATGAAATTGGAAATGGCAGGCTAACACTCTTAAATTTTATTAGAGGATGAAAAAAAGTAAAATAATCCAAAACCTTTTACACAAAATGTTTGATGTATGTGGCCTACTCCCCACTTTTTAAATATTGGGTATTTCTATTTCATTTTTCAAAAATATGACTGTACTACAGAATGAATTCTGCATTAAGGTAATAAGAGATGAAAGTGTTGCTCTGTGGATGGTATGTGGAAGTATATATGGTGTCATGCATTATTCTATCAAACATGAAGTGCCTGGGTACAATGATCATGGGGACTAACAAGTCTTTGGTTTTTATTTACAAGTACAATTAACACAATGGGTTATCTTCTAGGCTGTTTTGTTCATGAATGAATCAATTCCTCCTCTGCCACTGTCACACCATGTCAGCCAACATGATATGCTAAATTTTGGAGCTGTCTACTCGGCTAGTGTCACTTTTCCATTTCCGCATTTTAATATCTTAATGATCAGTGAAATTACATCTTTATTTTAAGCTCCCTTGTTATTGAAAACACAAGGCTTTCTATTAATTGAAGCAAAATAAGTGCTAAATAACCTATTTAGCACTTTCAGACTAACCATGTTACTCTGAAACCTCTGTATCAACTCCTCCATAACTGAAGTTGTCAGTGATAAGAATGAGAGAATAGAGGAAAGTAATTCAGTACAAATATTTTTTAAATTATGAATTTTAAATTCATTAGTGTTGGTGATGTATCCAAATATATCATTATGCAAATGTTCTTTATCTTCTGAAGCATTAGGAGACAATAGTAGTTTTATCTTTTATAGACTATTGATACCTACGATGAGAGTAAAGGAGTTGGGACACAAAAAATGAATTTATATGAGACTCTTACATATAGTGGGCCATGAATCAGAGGATAGGCCTTAGAGGTAAAGTTGAATCTACAATAATAATATGGGTAAAGTTTGTCACTATTCTCAAAATCTTATAGGACAGCCAGGTCATTTCAAGGACTGTCTTTAGTCAGTTGTAATAGAATAAAATGAGGATTAGAGTTAATGGAAGAAAAATGTTTGCCTTTAAAGAAAATTTACTTAGTACTAGCCATGCAGGAACATACTCATATTGCCAAATATCTTGATATCACTAAATGCATTATAAATATAGAATTTTATGTGAAATCTCCTAACTAAAAACATTGATGACAGAGTAACGACAGAATTTTTAAAAAGAAAACAATAGAAATTAATTTTTTTTAAAAAATTATCTAGCTTTAAAGCCTAAGATTCCATTTTTGCCACCTCGGCTCAGGTTAGTGCACTGGATTTTTATAATTCCAAACAAAAGACATAACTTTTCATCAAATATATACTGTCAGTGAGTCCTGAGAGGTAGTAAAGTAAGATTTTTTGAGGAATAAACTTGACACTCAAATGCTGAAAATCTGTATAAAGCATTAAATTGCTCAGTTGACAGTTACCATGTATACTGCAATGAGCTACTACTTGTTGGAACGTAGAAAACTCCCTTGAGGAAATTTAACTTTTATTCTGTATATAAAAGGCTCTGAAAATAAATTTAACTACCAGTGATGGCTGCTAGCTGTCACATAGGATTTATACACAAAAGTATAAAATAGAATAAAAATAGTAAACGTTTGTATTTGTGAACAGCTTTGAAGAAACATCATGAATGCCACTGATCTAATATGATTAGATCTTGTAAAAGGTCAGTAAGATAATAAATGTTTATGGTGATTAGCTATGTAAAAAGAGCAATGTAAGGATTACCAGAAATCCTTATCAATTAAAAATTAATTCTGCATAACGTATAACATGTGAAACATATATGCAGCCGACAATCTTAATGAAACTTTGACACATTCTTGGGCTACCGTGTAGTCTAAGTTCATCCATTCTTCTGTCTCTATAAATATGCCATACTCTATTTTGGGTTTTCAGTGTCAGTTGAGTAGAGCATTATTGCTTTGGGACAGCAATTCAGATATTCTCATATAAGGGTTCCTTTTCTGATAAAACAACCTTATTCCAGGTTATTACAAGTCAAATTGACAAACCAACAGATACTTTCTGAGAACTTGTTTAGTGGATCATCTGCTAAAATCCATTATAGATATTAGTGAGATGTGGTTTAGGAACTCAGAATCTGATGTAGAATAAAGATATGCAGTCATAAATAATTAGAGGACAAGATAAAATGTGTAGAATAAGTGCTCTGTTATTTCAAGGGGGAGAAAAGTCCATGTTACTTGGATAATCAGCAGGACTTTCATGGAGTACATGTGGGTAAGCCAGATCTTGAAAGAGAAGTAGAATTTCAGCAAGTGGGAAGAGCATAAAGAACCATCAATAAATGTAACCTATTCTCTGTCTCATGGGATGAACATCAGACTATCACATTAGAATTTGTTCTTGGAACATAACATGCATTAATTTACCTCAGCATACCAGGTTTCTTTAATAATGAACTACTCTGTGACAAGGACAGATTTTTTTTTTTTTTTTTTTTTGAGACGGAGTCTCACTCTGTCGCCCAGGCTGGAGTGCAGTAGCCGGATCTCAGCTCACTGCAAGCTCCGCCTCCCGGGTTTACGCCATTCTCCTGCCTCAGCCTCCGGAGTAGCTGGGACTACAGGCGCCCGCCACCTCGCCCGGCTAGTTTTTTATATTTTTTAGTAGAGACGGGGTTTCACCAGGTTAGCCAGGATGGTCTCGATCTCCTGACCTTGTGATCCACCCGAAGGACAGATTTTTAAGCATTTAGTAGCTGGCATATGCCAGTAAGGGCACATTTTTGTTAATGAAGAGAAACATTATATATCTTGGCATTTTATAGCATGGTACGTGTATCAGTCAGAGTTCTTGAAAGAAAACCAATAAAATACATATGTTTGTATTAAAAGATTTAACTTAAGGAATTGGTTCATGTGACTGGGAGCTGGTAAGTTTGAAATCTATAATGCAGGCAAGTCCTAAAGTTTTAGTACATGCTGGCATGCTGGAAACTCAGGCAGAAAGGCAGGAGATGATTCTTCAATCCTAAGGAAGAATTTGTTCTCCTGGAATACTGTTTTCATTCTTAAGTCCTTTCAACAATTGGATGAGGATCATCACATTATCAGAGGTATCTCTAACTTAAAGTCAACTGATTGTAGATGTTAAGCACATCTACAAAATACTCTCCCAACAACACCTAGGTTAGTTTCTTTTTACATAACTGAATAGCCTATTCAAGTGGATCCACAAAACTAAGCACAATAGTATGTATTCAGGTTGTGGATTCTGGAGTCAGACATCTTGGAAATGGACCTAGATACTACTAGCATGTGAAGTTGGATGTCTCAGACAATCTGCTTCTCAATTATTTCTTGAAAATAAGGATGATTATAAGATAAGCTATATCATGAGGAGGGTTTGAGTGTAAATATGCTAATATATGGTAAGCACTTGAAAAAGTCCTTGGTACAGAGTTAAGCCTTGAGTAAGCATTAGCTCTTACTGGCATTGGGGTGTATAATCCTGTATGTGGATAACTTGACAGCAACAGAATTTGAGATGTGATATCTTGCTTGTATTAGCTCATAATCTTAGTGGAAAATACTAGTGGTATAAGAAAAAACAGCAACAACAAAAACTAGGGACACAAATAGATGGAGTACTAGTGTAGTTTTTTAAAATCCCAAAATCCTTCTCTTTGTTCAAAAAAAAAACAAAAAACAAAAAACACACACATTATATCAAGTTGTCATTTGTTTGTTTGTTTAGTTATTTCTGTATTTTAGCTGTGCAGCATTTGGTTGTAACCATGATTTATGATTCACAGGGGAACATAGCCAAATATCTGAAAACATCTGCACTTGGTCCATATGTTTATGTCTAACTACCAGATGCTATACATGTCAGAAATTTATATTTATTTTCATTGCCTCAATACTTTTGTGAATTAGCCAATTCACAAAACTGCAGTTAACTAAAAGAACAAACCAAAAAATAACTAGAAATAAATTTTTAATAAAACTGAAAATATTCAAAAGTCATGAGCATTCCAAAATATACTTTAGGTTTTTGAGTATAATCTGCTACTAGAATATAAGATATGAAATAAAATTCATCTTACACAAAAGCTTTGTTGTTTATTTTGCTTCAAGGAAAACCCGTTTAACATATTGATAAACATAGCGCTAACCAGAAACTTATAATTTGAAATTTGTTGATAGATATACTGTTAAAAAATAGGATTCTGAATTCTACACCTCTAAGTTTTAAAAGGCATATCATCCCAGTAAAGTCCATGAAAATTCCTATAGTAAGAAAGAAAGCAGTTTTAAATTCCATGTTCATAAAACACAGTTGATCACAGGGTTTGTGACCTATCTGCATAGGATGCTAGTTCATTGATTCTGAATTATTGGTTGAGGGTAAAGACCCATTCAAGATCTACCATTTCTGTTTTAAACACACTACCCAGTTAAGTGTTCTGCCCATTGACATTTATGAAACATCCATCAGGCCGGGTGTGGTGGCTCACGCTTGTAATCCCAGCACTTTGGGAGGCTTAGGCCGGCAGATCACCGGAGGTCAGGAGTTCTAGACAAGCCTGACCAACATGGAGAAACTCATCTCTACTAAAAATACAAAATTAGCCAGGTGTAGTGGCACATGCCTGTAATCCCAGCTACTCAGGAGGCTGAGGCAGGAGAATCAGTTGAACCCGGGAGGCAGAGTTTGTGGTGAGCCAAGACTGAGCCATTGCACTCCAGCCTGGGCAACAAGAGTGAAACTCCGTCTCAAAACAAAACAAAACAAAACAAAAAACATCCACCTAAGCCATGACACAGGAAGTAGGAAAGCTGGAACTATGGAAGGGAAATATTAGATAGTATCTGTTGGGTTGGCCTCATAAAAGAAAACAAAACAAAACTAACTCTCCACACCAAACAATTTTGTAGACTCCCAAGAGAACCACTGTAAAAATATACTATTCATTTATGATAGTTGCTTGAATTTAATGATTCCTTTCTTGAGGTAGGGAGATAATCTCTAATCTATAAATTTGCTAAAATAGCTATCAAGTATCACCCTAACGTGACTCTTTGAAAGGGTGACAGACTTTGCAATATAATGCAGTTATAGTCCACCTGTTATTAGTTCTCCTTTTGCATTTCTGACACCTATATGTTTAAATTGCATTACTCTTCAGAATCTAGTTTGGTTTCTCCAAATCATGTTCAGAGGAGATATCTGAATGACACTTTCCTTCACTTTATTCTCTGTGCTTGTGAATGCAGACAGGTATGTATGCATACAAACAAACTTTTTTTCCATACATATTCCAGGTTCAAAAACTTTGATTAATTAGGATAGAGACTGAGCCAAAACCCTCCAAAACAAAAAGAAATTTTAAGATAGTATAAAGAAGCAAATTTAAAAATTATTTCTTTTGAAACATGGTCTAAAAGTTTATTAACAATATAGAAATCTGCTAACACTTGTTCATTGAATACTATCTTCATAAAAGTGCAGAATAATTCATTGTTCTAATAAATTTTACCTGAACATGCCACATTTTTTTGACATGTTTTCTGCTCCTTGAGTTTGTTACTAGGTAGAAAGCAAGCAAGCAAACACATGTTCAGGAAAATTATCTTTTCATGGTTTCTTTAGCAGCATGGGTGAGTTAAAAAGTAGTTTAAATTATTGTTTCTGAAGCCTTAACAGAGGTAAAAGAAAGACTTCTGGAGAGAAAAATATTTTAAAAATAATTTCAGTTTTTTAGATACTTAAATCTTTTAAAAACAAAGTAAATGAAAATGTGGATGTGTATTTCTAAATTTATTATTCTTTCTTTATTGAGCAATTTATGATCCTACAATTTCTGGTGCATAGTTCACTTATTTATAATCATTACTGAGGAAACTGGCAATCCTAGCTGTACCTTTCCATTGTTTATACTGTCACAGTGATGGCAGTAGAACTTAACATGCCATTTGTTTATGACACGCCCACATAATATGTGGCTGAAACCTTGAATTCCTGTTGTATTAATGTGTTTATATTTATGAAGAACTTAGAATATCATCATTGTTTTAAATATTTAAAGTGTCAGGTTTAAATACTGGTAAGTTAACTAATATAAAAATATTTCAATATGTATAGTAGGAAATACACAATAGAATATACATACACAATATAATAAAATATATATATATATTTTTATTATACTTTAAGTTCTGGGATACATGTGCAGAATGTGCAGGTTTGTTACATAGGTATACATGTGTCATGGTGGTTTGCTGCACCCATCAACCCTTGATTTTGGTTTTTTAAGCCCCACATGCATTAGGTACTTGCCCTAGTGTTCTCCCTCCCCTTGCCCCTCATACACCGACAGACCCCGGTGTGTGATGTTGCCCTCCCTTTGTCCATGTGTTCTCATTGTTCAACTCCAACTTATGAGTGAGAACATGTGGTGTTTGGTTTTCTATTCCTGTGTTAGTTTGCTGAGAATGATGGTTTCCAGCTCCATCCATTTCCCTGCAAAGGACATGAACTCATTCCTTTGTATGGCTGAATAACATTCCATGGTCTATATGTGCCACGTTTTCTTTGGCCAGTCTATCATTGATGGGCATTTGGGTTGGTTCCAAGTCTTTGCTATTGTGAATAGTGCTGCAATAAACATATGTGTGCAAGTGTCTTTATAGTAGAATGGTTTATAATCCTTCTGGTATATACCCAATAATGGGATTGCTGGGTCAAATGGTATTTCTGGTTCTAGATCCTTGAGGATTCACCACACTGTCTTCCACAATGGTGGAACTAATTTACATTCCCACCAATAGGGTAAAAGCATTCCTATTTCTCCACATTCTCTCTAGCATCTGTTGTTTCCTGACTTTTTAATGATTACCATTCTAACTGGTGTGAGATGGTATCTCATTGTGGTTTTGATTTGCATTTCTCTAATGACCAGTAATGGTGAGCTTTTATTCATATGTTTGTTGGCTGCATAAATGTCTTCTTGAAGTGCCTCTTCATATCCTTCACCCATTTTTTGATGGGATTGTTTGTTGTTTGCTTGTAAATTTGTTTAAGTTCCCTTGTAGGTTCTGGATATTAGCCCTTTCTCAGATGAGTGGTTTGCAAAAATTTTCTCCCATTCTGTAGGTTGTCTGTTCACTCTGATAATATTTTCTTTTGCTGTGCAGAAGCTCTTTAGTTTAATTAGATCCCGTTTGTCAATTTTGGCTTTTGTGGCAATTGCTTTTGGTGTTTTAGTCATGAAGTGTTTGTCCATGCCCATGTCCTAAATAGTGTTACCTAGGTTTTTTTCTAGGGTTTTTATGGTATTTGGTTTTACATTTAAGTCTTTAATCCATCTTGAGATAATTTTTGTATAAGGTACAAGGAAGGGGTCCAGTTTCACTTTTCTGCACATGGATAGCCAGACATAATTATCAGCTTCTCCAAGGTTTAAACGAAGGAAAAAAATGTTAAGGGCAGCCATAGAGAAAGGTTAGGTTACCTATAGAAGGAAGTCCATCAGACTAATAGCAGATCTCTCTGCAGAAACCCTACAAACCAGAAGAGAGTAGGGGTCAATATTCAACATTCTTATTTTTAAATAAGATGTCTGGTACGTGGCTGTTATGTCACAGGATCCTTGGGGTGTTGCTTTTCTGGCTGGAAACCTCTGTGGCCAGTGACACCTTTGCCCAGGTTTTCTTGGGTCCACTGGGCTTGTTACATCTGGCCTGGCAGGCAGTGCTTAGCTCAAACTACCAGCCTGGAACTCATGCCTGCCAAAGGTGAGCCTAGCACTGACCAGCCAGGGATGTGTGAGCAAGCAAGCATGCAGTCCAGCCACTGTGCACAGCCAGGCATGTTGGCTGCTGAGGGGTAAGCAGCTACAGGTGCTGGCATAGGTACCAGCTCCCTGAAAAACTGTGACTGGACCAGGTATACCACAAGCAGTTTCCTTGGCTGGCACTGTGGAATGTGGTAGCACCTGGAAGATTGGAGATGACAGGAACTGCAAAAAAAAAAAGGGTGTCACAGCCCTGGCTCAGAGAGTTCTTAGGTCTGAGTTCCCCATCAGGCCACAGCTCTTCTCTCCTCTTTTGTCTCCTTCTAATCACCTGCAATGTGAGAAGCAAGGGGTCTGTTTCAGCCCTGTTCATGTTACAGCTCTTTCAGCCCCGCCATTCAGTTGTTCCTGAGTTCTTGTCCCACATCCAGGAAGAATGAGGCACATGAACATGTGGAAAGTAATCAAGGTGAAGAGACACTTTATTGAGCAATAGAACAGCTCAGAGGAGACTGACAGTTAGTAGCTCCTCTCTGCAGACAGGTCATCCTAGTGATTGTTCAGCTCTCAGCAGAGAGGATATCCACAGTGGGTAGCTCCTCTTTGCAGGCAGGTCATCCCAACAAGTCTCGCTGAGTCCAGTGTTATCATGGGCTTCAGGGGAGAGGAAGTGCATGCTAAGTGATCCATGGGCAGACATGGGCAGACCCAGAAAAAGCAGCATCAATTTTTACTTGGTCCATGGAGCTGGCAGCCTGTCCCCAGGCTTCAGGCCATCTCAGACCTGAAAGTGGGGCTTCACCAGGGACCTGCCTCCTTCTGCCTAGGAGTCTTCCCCTTCCATCAACCTGCCCTTCCCAGCACCCTGGCTGTTTGTGTTGAATGGCACCTGCAGGCTGGTACCAAGCCACCCTCAGCACCCCCTTGGCCTTCCTCCCATGCTTATTGGTGCTCAAAGTCCCGAGGAGGCTGAGGTGGCAAGGGACTGGTGTGTCAGTACTGCCCGAGGACGTGCACACCCAGCCAGTCACAACAGTGCTAGGGCTCGACCTCGACTTTGCTCTGAAATCTCATTGGGCACCAGGAGTAGGGATAGGCTGGGCAGAAGGAGTACGCATTTCCAAGCCTGAAGGGGCAGGGGCAACTTCCGGGACTCCAAGAACATGAGAATGCCCAGGTCCACAGCCGTGGCTAGGTAGTTGCAGCTGCATCCAAACCTGGGAGAATGGAGCTCCCATCGCTCCAACTCAGAAGAGGTGGCTTTCTGCCAGTTCCTGGCTCCCTCTGATTCTGTGGAGCACACAGCCTAGGTATGTCTTCACCGCTGCAGCTGGCATCTTAGCAGTAGTTACTCCAGATGGGCCACAGCTGCCATCGTTACATCACTATGAAAGTTCAGGTGAAACAATAACCCTGGTGAGAGAATGGATGTTAACCTCAGAAAAGTAATACATCTCTTCAGATACTAGATAATATTTATTATCAGTAACTTTGTTTGTTTCATTCTCAGTCTGAAGTATTGAAATATTACATGATATATTTTATTTGGCTACTTGCCTAGAAAAATTCAAATACATCTTTGTCTAAGGAAACAACCCACTCAGAGTTTCCAAAAGGAGCATTCAAAAACCTGAAACCAAATATATTAATATTCAGCCAAAAAACATAGACACACGGAGTTTCGTGACAAATTCTTTTCTGCTTTTCTTAGGCAGAATATATTAAATACATTTAAATGTATCATTGAATTTGAATCATAGATTTGCATAATGGGAGAGCTCTTTAAAGATATTCTGGTTCAACTAACCAGGAAGTTGCTCCAGAAAGCCAGGAATGGTGGATAAGTCCCTGCACCGAAATGATGCTAGGGGCACTGCACTGTAGTTTTATTCCAAGCAAGGAAGAAAAACTGGCCCATCCTGCATATCCTCAACAGGCTCAGGGGTGTTAAAAAGACTACACCTTTGTATATCACAGTGATGACACAAAGTGGCTTTTAGACCCACAATCTTATTAGCAAAGGAAATAAGTGGTAAAAACTACAGCTTTGGAATGTTATATATGAATGAGTTGTGGTGTCAGCATCATCTCAACAATCCTCTTCAGTTAATATTTTTACTTTCTAAATTTGAGCATATTTTTGGATATTCTGTCACTGCTCCTAGACCTGTGCTGCCCATTAAAGTAGCCACCCAGAACTTCTGGCTACTGAGCATTTTAAATATGACTATGGCTACTAGTAATCTGAATATTTAATTTCCTTTAATATAAGTTTAAATTTAAAGACATTTATTACAATTATGACAAAATTTTTAAGTAACTTTGAAACGGTTAAATGTAGGGCTCTACTTTTTAAACTAAATTTGTATTTATATTTAATTTGAGGTTAAGTATTTTTGATGCAAATGTAGCATCTGCATTCAGAAATATACGTTCTATTTCATGCATTTCATATGAAAAAATTATGAAATTATCTCATTATTATATCTAATAATATTTATTACATTTTGAAATAACATTTAGGATATATTTATTTAAATAAAATATATAATAGTATTAATATGTATAGCATCTGTTTCTTTGTACCTTTCAAATATGACTAATTGAAAATTTAAAATTACTTATGTAGCCAACAATATATTTCCATTAAAAAGCCTTGCCCTACATCATGGTTCATAAATCTGACCCTAACCCCCGTAACACCTGTGGTATAGCCACCTTTCCCCAATCCCATACTGATGACAGGGTTACTCCTTAGTAACTTGAAGGTATAAAGAGATAAATAAAATTGTATGTCCCTAAATGCTGGTTCTATTTATCTTTATATGAAGTTTTGGAATTGGGACTGTTCCAGAGTTAGTGAATAAGTATAAGATACACTACCAAGTTATGTTTCAACATCAGATATACATTTATATTCTCTATAACAAAAATTAAAAATAGCAATATTTTATTACAAATGTGTATCTTGCAATATAATATGTCTCATGCAATATTTCAGTTCAAGTGTTTGGAACATACCTGTACTAAAAAAGTTCTTATCTGAAATTTGAATGTTACTAGGAGCCTTGTATTTTATGTGACATCTCTAGAAACTGGGTATGTTTCAGAGAAGGAAAAAATTATCATTTTCAATAAGTGATAGAAAATTAAATATCAGTATGGGGAAAAAAGAACTTGATAAATATTGCAAACTACACTATAAAAAATGGTTCTAAAATGTGCAGATCCCAATGTGGAAAGTGAAATATGGAAATATTTAGTTGATAAAATAATAGATTATCTTCACGACTTTATGGAAGGGAAAGTCTTATTAACTTTGCAAATAAAGCATTAACCCCAAAGGAAAAGATTAATCAGCTAGATTTCAATAACAGAAGTTGTATTTCTTTTTTAAAAGGGATTTTAACTTTTTGTTTTTATTTTTTATCTTTTCTAACTTCTTAAAGTTCAGGGGTACATGTGCAGTCTGTTACATAGGTAAATTTGTGTCATGGTTGTCTGTTGTACAGATTATTTCATCACTTAGATATTTAAACAGTACCCATTAGCTATTTTTCCTGATCCTCTCCCTCCTACTACCATCCATCCTCTGATAGGCCCCAGTGTGTGTTGTTCCCTTCTATGTATCCATGTGTTTTAATCATTTAGGGTCCACTGATAAGTGTGAACATACAGTATTTGGTTTTCTGTTCCTGTGTTAGTTTTCTAAGGATAATGGTCTCCAGCTCCATGCACATCCCTGAAAAGCACATGATCTCATTCTTTCTTATGGCTGTGTAGTATTCCATGTTATATGTACCACATTTTTGTTATGAAGTCTATCATGGATGGGCATTTAGGTTGATTCCATGTCTTTGCTATTGTGAATAGTGCTATAATGAACATATGCATGCATGTCTTTTTGTAATAGAATGATTTACATTCTTTGGGTGTTTACCAATAATCAAATTGCTGAGTTGAATGGTATTTCTGTCTTTAGGTCTTTGAGGAATTGCCACACTGTCTTTCACAATAGTTGAACTAATTTACACACCCATCAACAGTGTGTAAATGTCCCATTTTCTTCACAACCTCACCAACATCTGCTATTTTTTGACTTTTTAAAGATAACTATTCTGAGTGGTGTAGGGTGGTATCTCATTGTGATTTTTATTTGCATTTCTCTAATGATCAGTGATGTTGAAATTTCAACTTTTTCATATGATTTTTGGCCACAAGTATGTCTTTTGAGAAGTGTGTGTTCAGCCAGGTGCGGTGGCTCATGCCTGTAATCACAGCATTTTGAGAGGTTGAGGCAGGCGGATCACGAGGTCCAGAGATCGAGAGCATCCTTGTCAACATGGCGAAACCCTTCTCTATTAAAACTACAAAAATTATCTGGATGTGGTTGTGCGCGTTTGTAGTCCCAGCCACTCTGCAGGCTGAGGCAGGAGAATTGCTTAAATCAGGGAGGCGGAGGTTGCAGTGAGCCAAGATTGCGCCACAGAACTCCAGGCTGGGTGACAAAGCGAGACTCCATCTTAAAAAAAAAAAAAAAAAAAAAAAGAGCACTTTCTAGCTGTCAGAAGGTAGCAACTTAATATAGTTACACCATTTTAGTCTGAGACTCAGTGGAGAATATTGAGGTCCCTCGGATGTTTGAGACAGGGGAAATCCAACTCTAAGTCTGAAATCCCAGTTTAAAATATCCCATTTTCTGGACATCATCTCATATTTTAAGATCACTTTTTAAGTTAGTGTGAAGGAAAAAACGTTTTCCAACTGTGTTTTTCCTCTAATCTCATACCATCATCAACACGGAAGACTTACATGGCCAAACGTGTGGGTTTTCTTTTCCACACACAGAGCAGCGGACACCAGCTGGGTGTCCTTCCATTCAATTCCGACACTATCTACCTGGAGATAGTGTCATATCCCAGAGGTTGGGGACTCAGTCCCTGAGCCTGCCTCCCACACCCACAGACACCAGTCACAAGTCCAGGACTTCTGACCAACCAGCTTCAAGTTGGGGTTCCCATGAGCCCCTCTTTGGGTTTGATTAATTTGCTGGAACATCTCACATAAGTCAGGGAAACACAACATTTACTGGTTTATTATAAAGGATATTACAAAGGATGCAGATGAAGAGATGTGTTGGGTGAGGTATAAGGGAAGAAACACAGAGCTTCCATGTCCTCCTTGGGCATGCCACCCTCCTAGACCCTCCACATAGTCAGCTATCTGAACGCTCCCCAAACCCAGTCCTCTTGGGTTTTTAAGGGAAGCTTTATGATTTCAGTGTTCCTTTCCCCAGCGTACAGGGTGTGACCCTCTCTGGGGAAGGTCTTAAGACCCACAATCAGAAAGATGGGGGAAGATTAGAGCCCTGCCCTGGGGTAGGTGAAAGGAGGGCAGGAGAGACATTCTGTTTTCCGAAGCCTGCCTGTGAGGCCTAACACAACCAACATTATAACAAAAGAATGTAACAAGGGCTATGGGAGTTATGAATCAGGAACCGTAGACAGAAAAAAACAATATATGTCATATCACCACAGTTTTCATTTAACTGAGTTTTTGACTCTTCTGTGTCTATCATCACTCTTCTCTTTTTGCTCTGCAGCTTTTATTTATTCATTATTAGAAGCATAATGTGTAAACCACCTTTCTCTCACTCCTCTCCCTTCATGTTGCCTAAAAATTCCAAATTTTGTGGATTTTAATCAAATGCATATATATTCTCTGTGCTTAGATCTGAATAGGTACAAATATATGATATGAAAGGCATTTCTTTAAATACATCTCCTCAAACTGAATAGATAGTTTCTTTGGTGATCTCATATGTAGTTTAGATTCTGATATATCCATATTATATGTTTATTTTTAGCATATTTCCAAATCCTTCCCTCACTGCTATCCAATGTACTTCACTGGCCACAATGGCCTCTTTTACTTTTATTTTCAGCCATTTTAGCCTAGCTATTTTATGGCTTCTAGCCTTAAATTTACTGTTCTCACTATTCCTTTGTAAAGCCAGCTCCTTCTTATTTTTAGGCATTAAACTAATGTCATCCTCTCAAAAAGGCCTTCTCTGACCACCCTATTGTACCCTCTCCTTTCTGTGCATATTAAAATAATTATCTCAAGTAATTTTATTTGTATGTTTGTCTTCATTTTTGAAAGTAAGAAGAGGATCAAATCTATTTTGCTCTCTGCTTTATCCCCAGAGCCTGAGACAAGGCCTGACATACAAGAGGTATGCAATAAATACAATCTGAATGAACACAGGAATGAGCGAGTAAATGAATTGTACATTATGAAACTTAAAACTACTTTACTTTGGTTTCACAACTGTAAAATGAGATGGTTGAACTATGTAAGAGACAAAGTTTCTTCAGTGATTCTAGTTACATCTGCAACTTTTTGACAACTGTCTAAATAATCCTACCCATGGTATTAGGAATTTAAACTTGCAGGTGCTCTGATGTGCCTATATGAGCTTGTTTTGCTATTGTTTTCTTAGATAATAGATGCTGCAAAGGATCTTGAGGTGCTGCATCTCTTTACTGGTTAGTTACTTTAAGGCAACTGTCCGTTAAGAAGCAGGAGACAATTAGCAGTCCAAGCACCCTCTTTGTAGAAAGTCATTCCAGCAGAAATGTGATGAGTGTCGATAGTTTGCTAAATGAGCAACCAAGCCTCTCCTGGATTCTATGTCTCTCTTTACAGGAATTTTACCAATCCTAAATGTTTCACTGACATACTGACTCCTGAAAACTTTTCTCTCTGTCTGTCTGTGCATTTATTCCCTTATCCATGTATGTGTGTGAATATATATGCACATGTGTCTGTTTGTGTCAATGCCAGGAAAATTCAAAATGTATCTGTTTATTACATTCACGGAAACCGAAAGTATAAACTAGTCAACATTTAGCTATGTCCCTGGATAGATGCAAAAGACATTTATATTAGTTTATTCTCACGTTGCTATGAACAACTACTTGATACTGGATTATTAATGAAGAATCGAGGTTTAATTGACTCACAGTTCCACAGGCTTTACAGGAAGCATGGCTTGGAGGCCTTAGGAAGCTTACAACCATATCAGAGGGCAAAGGGGAAGCAAATGTGTTTTACCATGGTGGAACAAAAGAGTGAGAGCATAGGGGGCAATGTTACACACTTTTAAAGAACTAGATGCTATGATAACTCACTCACTATCATAAGAACAGCAAGGGGGAAATTCTCCCCAGTGAGCCAATCACCTCCCACCAGGTCCTCCCCTAACACTGGGAATTACAATTTGACATGAGATTTGGATGAGAGCACAGAGCCAAACCATATGATTCCACCCCTGGCCCCTCCAAAATGTCATGTCTTTCTCACATTTCAAAACAGTCATGCTTTCCCAACAGTCCTCCAAAGTTTTAACTTACTCCAGCATTAACTCAAAGTCCAAGTCTAAAGTCTCATCTGAGTCAAGACAAGTCCCTTCCTGCTAACAAATCTGTAAAATCAAAAACAGGTCAGTTACTATCAAGATAAAATGGGGATACAGGCATTTGATAAATGCTTCCATTCCGAGGGGAGAAGTTGGCCAAAACAAAAGTGCTACAGGCCCCATGCAAGTCCAAAACCCAGCAAGGCAGTCATGAAATCTTAAACCTCTGAAATAATATACATGTATAAATATATGTATGTACTATATATGTATTTTGCTCATTAAATATATGTATATTTACTCTTTAAATTTATATATATTTTAATGAGTAAAATTATATATACATGAGAAAAATTATATATATGTAATGACTAAAATTTCAAAATTTATTTAAAATTTAAAAATTAAAATTAAACAATTAAAAAATTAAATTCAAAATAAAAAAATATTTACATATATAATATATTCCTAGCATTTAGCAGTTTATGTGTGAATACTCCACAGGCTTCTACACTCTCTAGAGAGAGCCTACATCCTACTTGGTTGATCTTACCTAGCTTCAAGGTTTTGGTACCATTTATATGCTAATAACTATTGAGGTCACTAGATCCAGGCCAGATTTCTTCTGTGAATTTGAGGCTCTTACCTTAATATATTTAAAATGAAACATATCTCTAACCTGGTTTGAGTTTTTGATTTCCAAAAACCGAATTTAAACATTTGATAGTCACCCTACTATTCTATCCAGTTCCCATCCTCAGTCATGCAGACACCAAACCCTGATTATTTTATATCTAACATATTTCCCAAATCTGTCTACAATCCTATACAACTCAACATTTTCTTAAAACAAATATTTTATTCATTTTCAGCTTCACTTCTCAACACTCTTTGCTTCAGATATTGTGCATATTTCTCCACATAAGATGTTATCTCTCCCCTTAATGCTTCATCTGAAGTTACACTTCCTCCCCTCCTCGTACTTGAAGTCTTATCTCAGGCACTAGTTTCTCCAGCCACTCCTAAAATTTGGCTTGTTTTACACATTCTACACCAGTGCTTCCAAAATGCAATTTGCAAACATTGGTCACTTCCCATTTGTATTCCTACGCTGTGATTTCCCTGAGAGTATAAAATATTTTGAATTCTCTGTATTTCTAGTACCTAAAACAGTGCCTAGCACCTACTCAATATGTATTCGCTAAATTAAATGAGAAAAAGGAGAAGTGTTTTTGCTTAGGATTCATGTGATGGATGGTACTGTATCTTACTAAGAGGCAACATGGAAAAATATTGAATATCGATATCAGGAAAATTACGTTTTTCCATTATTAATAAAAGTGAAGAAAAAAGAAGAAAGAAAGGAAAAGAAAATACAGAAAGGAAGGAAGGAAAAGAGAAGAAAGAAAGAGGAAAGAAAGAGGGCAAACTGGCACGTTGTGCACATGTACCATAGAACTTAAAGTATAATAATAGTAATAAAAAAAAGAAAGATAGGGATTAATGTCGACACATTTTGTTGCTTTTATGTGATTAAAAAGAATTTGAAAATTATAAAAAAAAGAAAGAGCGAGATAAGAGGGAGGGAAGGAAAGAAGGGAGGAAAGGTGTAAGGGAGGAAGAAATGGAGGGACAAATGGAAAGAGGAAGAGAGAGAAAAAGCATCAAAGGGAGAAAGAAAAAAAACAGAAAGAAAGGTTGTGTGTGAACTTGGATATGTAAACTGAGTCTCTGGATTTTTGCTCATTGACAAAAGTGGCACAATGAATAATCTATAGTTGGTTGTAGACTGGAATTTTCTTTTTATGCTGTGTTTTTTTGTTTATGAAAAAAATAATTTATACACAGCCCTGGACAGCTGTCAGAATCAAAATATAATACTGTATTTATCAGGAAAGACTTATTTTTCTATATTCTTTTGAAGCTGCCATAGTTTTACAACAGATGGATACTTACTCAATCTGCCTTTTGCTCTCAGGAGGTCATGTTAAGGAATGAGGATAGGAAATCCTAGCTAGCAGATGATGCTTCAACTGCAGATTTGTAATAGAGTCTACTTTCAGGTTACTTTTCTTGGAGTCTTCTTCTCTGTTATCCATTTCCCCCGATTTTTATTCCACCTGTATCTTTTCAGTTATATTAATTCCAGGAATGTCCTTTTAACACTTGTGTAAGGGAATGTGACATAATGTGATGACACATTTACTCTATATAGTTATGTTGAGGACATAAATCTCTGTAACATTTAAACATGCTAGAAAAGGACTCTGCTGAAGTATGTCCACATGTACCCACCAGCCAAATTATTAGAAGTTAAATTATTATCTCCTTTGTGCAAATTATACGGTCTAGAGGGAACTTAAATTTTCTAAACTTACTGAGAGCTGATACATGTGTTGCTAAAATACCATATACTTAGTGTTCAACCTGTCTACTACATCTGAAGTAGCCTCCATCCTCTTCATTTCTCTTACTCTGCCTTATTTTCTTATCACTGAGAGGTGTTTCATATATATGTATGTGTGTTTTTTATATATGTATGTGTGTGTGTGTGTCTATAAATAGCATGTGTGTGTGTGTGTGTGTATGTAAGATTTTATACACTTGTCTTTCCCAGTGCTTTCCTCCCTCACTAGAAGGTAAATCCAACAATGGAAGACTTCTGTCTTATTTTGTTTATTCCGTCGATGAATCTTGTCTATTCACTCAATTAATTTGTTTTATTGTTCATTGAGTGAATAAATAATAAAACAGCATTTGAACTGTTCATTAGAAATTTTAAATACAGGTTGTTTTTATTTTATTTGTTACCTTTGAAGGCGAACTGGGAAACTGCAATATTTTGTAATGCTAATTTCAACTCTTTCGGTTTATCACTACTCTTCCTTTGGATGAGATAGAATCCAATGTTTATCTATCTGCTTTAAATGCTTCTTAAATTCAGTTCCAAAAGAGAAATGCAAAGGT
Organism: Piliocolobus tephrosceles; assembly: GCF_002776525.5. Lineage (NCBI taxonomy): Eukaryota > Metazoa > Chordata > Mammalia > Primates > Cercopithecidae > Piliocolobus > Piliocolobus tephrosceles. Next base: position 98,599,416 of record NC_045437.1, on the reverse strand, counting down.
AGCTTGTTTTTATGATGTTAACTCTGGGGAAGAATAAATTCATGTATTTATGGATGGCTTTCTTGAACCCTCCAGTAGAGTTCTCCACTGCCTATTCTTTCCTCCATGTCCTTTCCCTGCACATAAAGCAGTCTCAGACCACTCCCATCAACATGGACTCGCTTTTCTTAATACTCTAGATGTAATACTGTTAAACAATTTACTTGGCAGTTACTCATGAACTTCTTTGTGATATCACTTTTATTATAGTTGGAAAATGTTGTTTAACTTATGTTGTTTTCCTCAAATACATGTTTAACTCTTTGAAGGTGGTGGCCATTTATTCTTACTTTACGAAGTCCATATAGTAGGCATTTAATAAATGTTTGTTTATGTGATACACCATGGCATACAATATTTATTATCCTAATCACTGATTTGATCTTAATTTTGACTCTGATTTTAAATGTAGATTAAGATGCATCCTTTTTATTCAGATGCTATTGCTTTCAATGTAGTTAAGTAGTGAAAGAGAATTTATTATAGTTTCTTTACAATTTTATTACAGTTTCTTAATTTAATGTAATAGCTCTGCAACTAAGGTTCTTCCAATAACCAAACCTCTTGCTAGACAATGTGTCAACATTACCAATAAGAGAATTTTAGGGAAATATATACTACAATATGAGAGAACACAATATATAAAGATTATATCATAAAACAGTATTTCTTTTCCTAATAAAGATAAATGTTTCTATGCCAGTAAATACATATTAAATTAAATCTACTATTCAATCACCTCAGATTTCTTTACCCACCAACATAAATATACAGGTAGATATATAAATTATATGTGTATGTTTATTTTATATATGTATATACACACAAATGGAATCTATACATACCAACATGTATATATATACACACACACACACACTAATAGTTAAAAATTACATATATAATATATACAACATAAATTCCAAAGCCTAGGTTTTGATCTACATATTGGAATAAAACCAGAATTTGAGAAGTATTTCAGCTTTTTCGTAATCCCTAGCCTAAAGAAATTCAGCGGCCGGGCGCGGTGGCTCGAGCCTGTAATCCCAGCACTTTGGGAGGCCGAGACGGGTGGATCACGAGGTCAGGAGATCGAGACCATCCTGGCTAACACGGTGAAACCCCGTCTCTACTAAAAATACAAAAACTAGCCGGGCGAGGTGGCGGGCACCTGTATTCCCAGCTACTCGGGAGGCTGAGGCAGGAGAATGGCGTAAACCCGTGAGGCGGAGCTTGCAGTGAGCTGAGATCCGGCCACTGCACTCCAGTCCGGGCGACAGAGCGAGACTCTGCCTCAAAAAAAAAAAAAAAAAAAAAAAAAGAAATTCAGCAATTAGGATGTTTATCTAGAGACAATTATAACTTTTGTCAGAAAAAAATCATAGCAGTGATAGCTATGAATCATAATAAACCTTATAGACGCATCATTTATATGCAGTTTTGGTCTTGGGAATAATACTAATAAGTTCAACACTATAACAAACTAATGAAAGCATAGAAAGAGACATAGGAACATTTTTAATATCTTCAAAACCAAGACTTATAACACAGGATTCTGTGAATGTCTTGGCTTCAAAATGACATTAGGAAATTTAATTTTCGTGTTAGTTAAAGGGAAATAAATCCATAACCTGTCTTGATCCACACCATAAAATCAGAACCAAATCGCCACATACTGGTGCTGTGATGGCTGGATAAGCAACTAGAGTTGTTTAGTATATGAAATCTTGATTAATATTGTTGATTAATTGTTTGCAAGAGAAGGATGACAAGGACACGAGTCTTTAAGGGGAAGTTTTAATCATATAACCAGAAATAGACAAGCACAGCAAGTTGCAAAACCCCAAACAAAAAGAACTAGCACATAAAACACACTTACATGGCATATATTCATGAGTTCATTACAGTTAATTTAATATTTACAATTGCTACCACATACTATGCTAATTGTATAGGCCTACCTTAAACAAATTGAAAACACAAATACCAAATTCTAACCCGTGCCCTTTCCTATCATTAAATATGCAGATTTCATCTTTTCACATATTTTCACAAATGAAAAGCTTTCGGTAGAAGGATATAATCATCATTAGATTTATACCTAAAAAGTTTAAAGAACTTTCATTTTAAATATATATTCTTATATGTATACATTGTCCTAAATATATATATATATATTTATATATTATATCTATTCCTAAATATGTATACAATGTATATATGGTACTTATAAATACTTATAGAACAGGAAAGTGTCCTTTAAAATTTGCTTCTGAAAAACTAGCTAAAGTCAACTTTCAATTACTTATTTGTTTTGTAAGAGTGGTCTACAGATAATAAAAAAATATAATTATACTTTTTTTAATCATTCATCTGATTTCCTGAGTGCAGACTAAAATTTATTCATCTTTGTCTACCAAACACTTAATAAGGTGATTTCCTCATAGTCATTAATCAAAAAAATCATATTTACATTGAATTGATTCTCAAGAATAAGCTTACATTAACCCAAATACATATTCTAATCAAATGGATAATCTTTGCCTTAAATTTAGAAATAGAATATCAACACTGCAATTATTGAATTAGTTTTAAGTGAAAGGAATCACCACCTGACCAAGATATTAATGAAATTTTTGTTTCTCAGTGTCCTTTTTTCTCATGATTCTTTTCTTTTTTACTTATTGCTTATATTGATAAAAGCTAATGACTTATAGTTAGATGGTATTTGTTTTTCTTTATATGTACTGAGACTGAAGTAAGTATAAACTCTTACAAATACTTTGTTTATTTCAGGTCATATTAATAACATTAACAGAGAAGAGCTAAGGTAGTATAAACACAACAGATTTGGTCAAAGGGTGAACATATCATATGACCATTTCCTTTTGTCTGATTTGTATTTAATATTTCCACGCATATTAATTTCAGACAATGTTCTTTTGCCTTGGCAAAGAAGTCTATGTTCATCCAAATATGAGTTTTATCAATTTTTTAAAATTCTTTAGGAACTGTTGACTGTCTTTATTAGTTAGACTTACTATTTTATTATTTTCTGGTTTGTGCTAATATTGATTTAAGCTTAGAGGAAAGCTTATGATTATTGTAAAAGAAAACTGCTTTTCAATTTTCAAGATGTAGTTTGATTATATGTCACATAAGAAAATAATAGGCTCTATTTTCACCTAGCTAACAGGTTAAATGTTTTTCTAACTCTCTTGTAAATATATCGTAACAGGTTACTTTTATATAAAATATAGTTTTAAATATTATGAATGGATTTATGCTCACAGAGTCCATTAAAGGACTCAAATTATATTTTTTCTGTATTTTAATAAATATATTTTGGATATAAAGAACATTGATTTATCATTAATATTATTTTAGTTTTTATTTATATCAATATTGTATTACCAATGAAAAGTAGTGATTTAAATGTCTTGGTATAAACTAAGAACAGCACAAAGATTGGTGCTGGGTAATTTTGAAGGAAGAGAGAAGTATACAAAAAAATAAATAAATAAGATTGCATATGTAAAAAATAACAGTAAGAGATGAAACATAATACCATCATAGTGTATTTAAATAGAAACCTAGAATAGGCAATATAATTGATCTACTATAACATCTTCATATTTCAAATAAGCGAATTCAGGTCTTGTGAGGACAAATGACTTATCCATTACAAAAATATTGGTGATTTATCTGTAAGCCTAGTGCTCTTTTCACTACACCATGCTACAGGGAATGAGAGAATAAAATTTTTATGTAACTTTTTTTTTGCCTAAAAACTAGCTCCTCAGTTCATATATTTGATTTGTAAGTACAGTTTACCCTTGAAAAATGCAAAGTGTGAGGTGCAAATCCTCTGCACAGCTGACTATCTGCATGTAACTTTTGACTCCTTAAAGACTTGACTACTAACAGCCTGTCATTGACCTGAAGCCTTACCAGTAGCATAAATAGCAAATTAATACATATTTTTTGTGTTATACCTATGTATACTCCATTCTTGCAAAAAACATACTTAGAAGCTGTAATTATCCTCTTTAAGCACTGAATACATACATCTAGAAATAAATCATTTTATAACAATATATATTTTATATATTACATATAAAATATTACAACATATTTGTCATTAATTGCAATATATATAAAAAACTCTTTCTGTCTTTCTCTTTCTTTCCTTCTATTTCTTTTTCTGTCTTGAAAACATAACACTTCTGGGAATGTATGTATTTAATTTAGCCTCTTTATCAAAATTATCTTATTTTTGGAAAATTTTTGAAATATAATGCCTCTTTCCCTCTTATCCCAACACCTTAATACTCCTTTTGCATTTTTGTATTGGTACCTAATTTTACTAAAAATAACACAAATATTAAGTTACATTTTAAATATGTTATCAAAAATAAACAATAATGGAAATAATGTCATTACTAATTATTGAAGGACTCACTGGAATCAACGCATAGTTTACAACTTCAACCAAATATTTGTTAAGAATTGTTACTCAAAAGCATTTACTTCAGATTCAGAATTTAGTTCAGAGTTTTATATTTATTTACCTTAAATAAGTTGACTTGTCAATCTGCTTATTAAAAGATAGAAAAATATGACTTCTTATAGCATAAAGTAATGAGACAGATTGGAAAAAATATTTCAAAGATGAGTAATATAGATATACATATAACAATATATAATGTATATTTAGCAGATATTTGTATTATTGAAATGATTGATTTTCATTCATAGAAAATTTATTTTCAACTTATTCTTAGGCATATATGTAATTATTTACAATGTTTTAAGTTGATTAAAGACATCTTTTATTCAGTAAGGTTCCTATATATTTTTCCCATTGTGGAAATTATTTTTCCATTGTTCTTGAGAATTTCATTTCATAGTTAATAAAAATTTTCAATTTGTAAACCAGTAGTTTGATAAATTCATAATAAACCTATTATTCCATGGAAAACACATACCGACTTTTAAGATAATTAAAATAAGTATGTTGAGAGATGTGTTCACTCGCATTGTAAGTAAAATGGTGGTGCTTAGGCTAAGTCAGTGGTACAGCATGACACAGCAGGTTTGGAGCACAACACACAATCCCACACAATATGTAATCACATTTATGTAGTCATTTGATATAACCTGTTTGTGTGAGCTCATACCTGGCTTTGAGCCACTATTGTCTGTGAAAAATATAAGTGGATGACTGACTCTGTAGGAGGGTAGAGAATAAAGCCATGTCCCAACTGCCTACGGTCTCTTGAGTACTCTTTTTCATTTTTTCTTTTTTATTATTATTATTATTTTTGAGATGGAGTCTCACTCTGTTGCCCAGCCTGGAGTGCAGGGTGCGATCTCCAATCGCTGCAAGTTCTGCCTCCTGGGGTCATGTCATTTTCCTGCCTCAGCATCCCGAGTACATGGGACTTACAGGCGCCCACCCCCACGCCTGGCAAATTTTTTGTGTTTTTAGTAGAGACGGAGTTTCACCGTGTTAGCCAGGATGGTCTCGATCTCCTGGCCTCGTGATCCGCCCACCTTGGCCTCCCAAAGTGCTGGGATTACAGACATGAGCCAGCACGCCCGGCCTCTCTTGAGTGTTCTTTCAACTACCTGCCACCTGTCCACCAGCTTCCCTTGGACATCAGCTTGGGTTGGAACCTGACAATTGGCATAGTCGGCAGGATCCCAAGGTGTGTGAGCCCTTGGCCCCTGATGATCCTGGGTAGGCCATGTGGCCCCAGCATGGATTATGGTATCCAGTGGCTGCCGTGTTGCTAGGATGTGTCCTGGTGTAATTATGAGTGGCAGTGGAAGGGTCCCCCATGAGCATGGAGAAGGCACTGAAGCACCTGGATGCACACAGAATAAAGAAGGAACACAGTTTTGCCAGCAGAGTTGGGTGGACATTTTTGATTGTCCTACCGAAAGTGCAGTGTATGCTCAGTCCCTGTGGGGTGTAGCACAGGTAAGAGACTTTCAGGTGCAAGGAGAATACCTGGAGGCCCAGATACACAGCTTGAAATGATAATTAGGGGCTGCAGTTAGGGTGGGTCTGAGCCCACCATCCTGGTCAGAGACCCCTACTTGGTCTGACACCCAGGAGGAAGAACCTCTGTTTCAGGCTTGCCCTGCAGTCCATTCGAAAATAGAGCATGAACATCCATTGGGTCCCCAGGTGTGGGCTCAGGGTCCCCCTTCCATGATAGAACGCATGTCATACACTGCCTATATCCCAACTGAGTTGTGGGAATTCGGTAAACATTGTCAGCTCTGCTTGCGGGAATCCCTATCCACCTGGATGCTTCACCTTTGGGATGGGGGAGCTGAAAGTATTGTCTGCTCTGCTTCTGAAATAGAAAAATTGGCCTCCATTATGACCCATTCCTCTCTCTATCAGTGATTGCAGGTGAGCAGGTGGTTAGCACAGGGGCAAGTTGACCACACCCTGATTAAATGGCTGATAGCAGCCATACGAAGGGTATGAAAGGGTCCTGGAGAAATACCAGAAACTAAGTAAACAGCAGTTGTACATAAATTTGGTACAAGTAATTTGGGTGATGGGTATGTGGCAGACTATGCTCAATCTGAATACCCAAGGGCCAGATGATGAATGCTTTACCTCCTACATGAGGATCCTTGTGTTGAGTTCTGTGACCCCGAGTTCCTTCAGCTCCCTGGCTGTTATCCTTATTCTGTATGTGAGGTGTCACATACATGAGGTGACTACTGACGTGGTAGCCCTCATGAAAGCAGATGGCCATAGGTGGGACTGGAGGGTCTGCATCATAAAAAAGAGGAAGACAAAAGGAACGCTGAGCAGCTGACCCACACATAGATGTAGAATGATTTGACTTTGTTTGGGATTGACCAAGAAAATTTAATAGGCAACCCAATGAAGTGCTGTTAACTTTATGGAGGCAGTTGTCCCCAGAGCAGCAATTCGAGAAAATGTCCCAAAAAGGGCAGGACAATGCTGCTCAACCCAGTCCCACCTGGACACTCCAGCTCAACCGAGTCCCACCTGAACACTCCAGCTCAAGGACTACTTGCAAATGGGTGGAGGTATAGAGTCTCTTGTGATTAATTAAGAAACTGGCCAAGGTGCCCAGCTTGGGGGAGACACCAGACAACCAGAGGCCACATGTGGAATTGACAACCCACTGGTCCCCCACCAATGTACAAAAAGTGCTGATGCTGTTTTATACTGGCACAGATTGTAGCCTTGTCTATGGAAACCTAGATAAGTTTCAGGAAAGACTGCATATATAGACAGCTATAGAGGCCAGTCAGTCAAAGTAAAACCTGTATCTTTGCACCTGGTCATTGGCCGCTTGGCTCCCTGCTTATACACTGTGTATGTCTTGCCCATACCTGAATACATTGCAGGGGTAGATATTTTACATGGCTTGGCTTTACAAGCCACAACCAGAGAATTCAGACTCCGAGTACATTTGGTTAAGGGGTACTCCATGAACATATGCATCACTGTCCCCAAATCTTGCCACAACCCTGATGGCTTACTTCCACCTGCCAATACTGCTTGCCAGGTGGGCATATGGAGATAACTGAGACTATTAAGAAGTTAGAGCAGGTGCAGATAGTGTGTGACACCCACAGCCCTTACAGTTCTCTTGTATGGTCAGTCAGAAAGCCTAACGGAACTTGGTGGATGATGGTGGATTATCGAGAACTAAATAAAGTATCACCCCTTTACATGCAGTCAGTGCAATCTATCAGTGGATTTGCTGGATCGCTTAATGGTGAAATTGGGACAGTACCACTATGTGGTGGCCTTGGCCAATGCGTTCTTCTCAATTGACATTGCTCCAGAGAGCCAGGAATAGTTTGCCTTCATATGGGAAGGGCAACAATGGACTTTCACACTGTTGTTGCAGGGCTATGTGCATAGCCCCACCATATGTCATGGTCTTGTTGCCACAGATTTAGTCACCTGGAAATATCCAAAGGGGGTCCACCTATTTCATTATATTGATGAGAATCTCAGATTCTCTTGCAGATTTAGAAGTGGTGGCACCCCTCTTGTGACAGCATTTGGCAGCATGTAGTTGGACTATCAATGAATCCAAGTTCCAAGTGCCTGAGTAGTCTGCGAAGTTCTTGGGAGTTATCTGGTCAAGTAAGACAAAAGCCATACCAGAAGCCATCATGGATAAAATTCAGGCATATCCCCAGCCCACAATGATGAAGCAGCTACAGACTTTTGTGGGCCTCTTAGGATATTGGCAGGCATTTGATTCACATCCCATTTGGCTCAGATGATAAAAACGTTGTATCAGTTGACAACAAAGGGAACTATCTGGGATTAGAACGATGAGGCTGAGATGGCTTTTCTGGCAGCCAAGAAAGCCATATAGTAAGCATAATTTACATGGGGTGCCCATTTGAACTTGATGTGCATGTGACCACAGATGGTTTTGGCTGGGGCCTATGGCAGTGCATGAAGCACTTTAGAACACCAGTAGGCTTTTGGTCCCAACTTTGGAAGGGAGCTGTGGTCTGGTATTCACTGATAGAAAAGCAGTTAGCAGCTGCATATGCCACGCTTCAGGCTTGTGAGAGCCTGATAGGATGGCCTATATTTGTCATGTGGACAATTTACCCAATAATGATACGTTCACAGGTAACAACTCCACAGACTGTGATGGCAAAGACATCCGCCTTAGCAAAATGGGGCACCTACTTATAAGAGCAGTGTACCCTGAGTACAAGCCCCTTAGCAGCAGTATTACAAGAATTACAAGATCTGTAGTCCTAATGCAAGATAAGGCATGTGTCTGCCTGAGGCACCCTTAAACCCTGAGTCATTGCCATTTAAAGAAGGAGAACCCCCAATTCCCGATGGGGCATGATATACACACGAGTCCAGCCAGGGTGCTACTGCTGCCTGGACCACGATATGGTCAAGATAGTCAATGAGCTGAACTCAGGGCAGTGTGGATAGTGATAACCAAGGAGGAAACACCTACGGTGATCTGCACCAATAGCTGGGCAGTTTTTGAAGGCCTACCTTGTGGTTAACTACCTGGAAGTTACAGAAATGATTAGTTGGCCACCAACCCATTTGGAGCCAAGTCATGTGGCAAAACCTATGGGAAATGAGTCACCAAAAGAATGTAACTATTTTTCATATGTCAGCCCGTATGCCTTCGGCTGCCCCAAGAAATAACGAGACAAATGCCTTGGCCAAGTTCCGGTGGTTGAAATCAGCAGCTACACAAGATGTAGCCCTATGGCTGCATCTAAAATTGGGTTATGTGGGAGGTAAACTAATGTATTAGGTCAATAAGCATTGGGGTATGTCTGTGCCCACACAAGATATCTGCGGGACCTGCCAGAAGTGCCCAGCATGTGCACAGGAATACCCCAGTCAGAGACTGCTGCCCAAAGTGGCAGCTGTGCTCTTTTGGGAATGCAATGTTGTATCTTCATCCCTGACAATCTACAAAACATAACAACAGTTTTGCAAGGAGTTTCTCCAGAAATCAAGGCAGTTGAGAACCTTACTGACAACCCCCTACAGACATGATGGGCATCTCTGGGCTCTGGCCTGTGATGGACTCTAATAATTACGGGCAGCACAGTGGGAATATTAATAGTGAGTTGTAGCTCCCTGTATTGCTGCTGTGGTCTTTGGCTCCAGAGTTCTGCCCTGTAGGCATGTCTCCACGCTAGGAGAACTCCCTCAGTCTAGGGTGTGGAGCGTAAGGAAAATGGCTGTGCTTCAGTCACAAGTAGGCTGAGGCAGCCACAGGTACAGCATGACACAGCAGGTTTGGAGCACAGGCGCACAATCCCATGCACTATGTAATCACATTTATGTAGCCATTTGATGTAACTTGTTTGTGTAAGTTCATACCTGGCTTTGAGCCACTGTTGTCTGTGAAAACTATAACTGTACTTCTGACTTTGTAGAGGAAGAAAGATTAAATCCATGTCCCAACTGCCTACCATCCCTTGACTATTCTTTCAGCTACCCGCCATCTATCCAGCAGCCTACCTTGGACCCCAGCTTGGGTTGCAACCTGACGCCGATGTTTCCTTCAACATTATTCATAATAGGCAAGATTTGGAAATGATCTAAGTGCACATCAGTGGATGAATAGAAAAAGAAAATGTGTCACATACACACAATAGAATACTACCAGTCTTAAAAAAGAGAATTTTGTAATTTGTGTCAACATGGATGAATCTAGAGGACCTGTTGCCAGTGAAATAAACTAGACACAGGAAGACAAATACCACATGATCTTAATTATGTGGAATCTAAAATAAGTCAAAATCACATAAACAGAGAGTAAAATGGTGGTTATCAGGGGATGGAGTCGGGGAGGTATTGGTCAAAGATTACAAAATTTCAGTTAGTAAAAAGGAATAAATTCAAGAACTCTATTACCCATCATAGTGAGTGTATTTAATAGCAACATACTGTATTTTTAAAGTTTTAAAAAATTTTTGTGGGTACATAGTAGGTATATATGTTTATTGGTTACATGAGGTATTTTGATACAGATCTGTAATGTATAATAATCACATCATGGTAAATGGATGGGTAAATGGAGTATCCATCACATCAAGCATTTATCCTTTATGTTACAAACAATCCACTTACATTCTTTTAGTTAAGTTAAAATATAGACTTAAATTATTGTAATTTGAAAATTGCTAAAAGTAGATTGTAAGTGTTCTCACCACAAAAAAAAAAAATAAGTATATGAAGAAAGATACATGTTAACAAGCTTGATTGAGCCATCCTGCAATGTGTATATATATAAAAAATGATGTTTTATACCATAAATATATACAATTTTTGCTGTCAATTAAAAAAGGAAAACTATAAAATTAAACATACAATTAAAATGATTTGGATTATATTATTCTATTTATATGCTAAATAGGGATTTTATATTGCATTATTTTTATAGATATGACAATAATAACATAGCTTTTTTTCTTAGCATTTAAGTAGTCTAAAATGTCATTAGTTTTTTAAATGGTCAATAATATATTAGAAAGTTAAGAATTTTATAATTTTACAACTTATGCTTTCATCATTGCCTTTCATCAGATACTTTTATAAAATAATTTCCTCAGGATAAATTCCTAGAAGTGAATTATTGGAACAGATATTATGTATGTTCAAATCCATTGTTTTTCAAATTGTGACCTGTAACAAGTTTACCAATTTATACTTCCACTAAAAAAAAAAAAAAAAAAAAAAAAAATGAAAGTGCCTGTTATCCTGCAGCATTTCCAAATTTCCAATATTCAGAATCCAACTCCTGATGTCTAATGTGTTATGTATTTCCTAATCCACTAGCAAGTTGTAATTTCCAGGAATGTTCATTGATGATTTATTCTTTAATTTCTTCCTTATTTGATAGTTGTTCTCTGTATACTCAAAAAAGTGTCTCATGGAATATAACTCGAGTTTTATATAGTTTCACCCAGGATTCAGAGACATTGCTTTGTTGTTTGAAATAGCATATTAAATTAATTGTTTGCCATATTTTTGCCATTTATATTATCTTGACTAAAATGTATCTAGTAGCCTTGTTTTTATTTGTTTCGTTTTCCAAGAAGGACTTCTGCATGTATAAGGATGCCTGTCTGTTACACATTGAAATAAAACACAAGTTACTTGGGTCTAATATCCCAAGTCACATTTCATTTCTAAATTTCAGAGACTATTTTATGTCTGGATACCGCAGTGCTATAGAGAAGTCTGAGGACAGTTTAACTTTTTCCTTTTGTAGGTGACTTGATTTTTCTGTCTGAATGCTTAAAGAACTTGTATCTTTTTATCTTTAAAATCCAATTATTTATCCAGGATAAATTTTGCAGGTAAGAATACTAGAATTAATTTTTCTTTAAAAAGAATGTGTACTTTAGTTTTCTAGAGTCAAATCTTAATTCTGAGGAATTTTTCTTTAATTGCATATTACCTTTTTGCATACAGTTGATCCCTATGAAAAATCATATTTATCTTTTGTTGGGAAATAAAATTTTCCTGTATATTCCAGTGCTCTTATAAAAGCTCCTAATCCTCTTCATATACCATATAGATTAAATTTGTAGCCATTTCTCTATTTAATTGTTCTGATCCCTGAGGGCCAAATGGTTATAGCCCTAATTAGATCCTTAGGTTAAGCCCGAGGGTTAGAGGGAGATTAAAACATTATCTCCCTAGAAGGAAAAAGGGATAAAACTCCAGTAATTGAAGAGTGTTTAGGTCACTAAAGGTCAAGAAAAGCCTTCTGGCCCTTGGAGAGGTTTTATTACCATATCAAATGGTTAGAGTTTAGGAGGAAAGGTATCAGCTTCCTCCTTCTTCCTTTTAGTGAGAAAAAAATTAAATAATTTTTTCTTGTCCCTCATCTTTGGATTGTCAGGTTACTTTTAATGAGATATTTGACCTTTCTTTGATCATGTTATTTTACAGATAAGGCCTGTACTGAGAGTAGGCAAATATACTTATTACCTACTGTGAAGTAGTAGATTACTTATCTATCTCTAATCTAGAACAGCTTGTGTCCACGCATATGATCAAATTAGTACAGATGAATGTTAAAATCCTGACATTGGTACTTGATATACTAAATTGGAAGTACTTTTAATAACTATACCTTTGCCCTCTGAACTGATAAATGGACAAGGACTGTAAAATGTCCAGTTTTTCTTTTCCTGTCTGTGTAACTGGATAGGTGGTGTAACAGTCTGTTCCCGCATTGCTATAAGGAACTACCTCAGCCTGAGTAATTTATAGAGAAAAGAGGTTTAATTGGCTCATGGTTCCACAGCCTGTACAGGAAGCATGGCTAAGGAAGCCTCAGGAAACTGACAATCATGGCTGAAGGTGAAGGGGAAGCAAGCGTGTCTTACATGGCTGGAGTAGGAGGGAGTGAAGGAGTAGGTTCTCCACACTTTTAACAACCAGATCTGGTAAGAACTCACTCGTTATCACAAGAATGGCAAGGAGAAATTAGTCCCCATGATTGGATTAACTCCCACCAGACCCCTTCGACAACACTGGGGATTAAAATTTTACCTGAGATTTGGGTGTGGACATAAATTTAAACCATATCAGGTGGGTAGGTCTCAGACCAGCATACTGAACTGATTTCTAGTAGGGTCCTGCCAAGCAGTTACTGAGGTGGCTGCATGAAGTGTAATGCCTGCTACACATCTACCGAAGCCCGGAGAAAGCACCAGAGAGTAACAGGATTTAACACATAGACCCCACATAACAACTTTGGACAAGGACATTAGGATCTCAGTCACTAATCAGAGAAATCACTCTTTTATTCTTTGGGAAGCCAGGAAACAGTAGTGATGTTACAAGATTCCTTCAAGGCTCCTTCAGCAGCCTGAAATCTCTGTAGCCACCACGACCTGGGGCCTCACTTGGGACTTGCTCTGTCTGTTCATCCAGGCAGGCTGCATTCTGCTCCTGCCTCCGCCCAGGTCCCACGCCCACCACAGGATCCACACTCAGCCCACAACTGGACCAGCCACACAATGAATGGCTTGTGCATTGGGCACTGGTGCCAAGATTAGGAGAATGCAGTAGTGTCTGAAAACCCGGAGAGGCCAGCCATCGCAAAGCACGGAGGGTTGTCACAGCTCTAGCTCAGGGAGTCTGGAAGTCTGAGCACATAAGGAATGTTGCAGCTCTTTATTCCCATAGCTCGGTGAGCAGGTGCATGTCACAATTCTTTTATTCCCATCGCCCACAGCTCCAAGAGTCAGCCAGCAGTATCACAGCTCTTTTATTCCTGCCGCCTGTAGCTCAGCAAGTCAGCCAAAAGCATTACAGCTCTTTTTGCACCCACCATTCATCAGGTCCAGGTTCTTGTACCACACCAAGAGGAATGAGATACACTAGAGAATGAGCAAGGCAGAGAACAATTTTATTGAGTGACAGAAAAGCTCTCTACAATGAGAGGTACCTAAAGTGGGTAGCCCTCTGTATGAGAGGGGGCCCAAGAGTGGGTAGCCATCTTTGAGGCAGTGTTCAGGATTTTTATGGACTTGGAAAGGGAGACTGCATCCTGAATGGGTCATGCGTGGGTTTGGGCAAGGCACCATTTGATAAGGTAAAAGGCGTTGAGAAAGTTCTCACTCCAGCTGTGGGCTCTACTTGGAACTGGTAGCTCAGTTTTCAGACTTTAAACTATCTTTGGCTTGAAGATCGGGTTTCACTGGGGACTCATTTCTGTCTGCCTAGGAGGTTGTTTGTCACCTGTTGCTATCAGTGAAAAAGACAGAATTTTTCTATGGAAAATACTCTTTTTATAATGAAACAAGAATGCAAAAAAGATAGTGAAAACAGTATGTCTTACACCTTATTATATATTGTGTTCATTCTAATTGTTTTACTCTTTGGCTATGCACCATTACTTTTCAAATTTTATGGCAAGGTGCTGTATCTCTTTTCCTGATGAATTGCTCTGGTGAGAAAAATATTCTAGTGTATGCATGGTGACCATCTTAAGTCTTTATTTCATGGCAGAATTTTGATTATTTTGCTCTATTTCTGATGCATATTGTTTCTAATGTACTTCTCATGTCTTTTATTGTGTTGTTTGATACTTATTTGTTTCCTTAGATCAGCATATGTCTTCTCATCTCATTGTGTTGATTTAACATTTTACCTTTTTGTTCACTTTTTTTTGTATTGGGTTTAGGTTTACTTTAGGTGTTTTGCTAGTGAGAGGTACTCAGAGAATATTTTTTCCTGTTTTTTTTTTTTTTTTAAAGACAAAATCTTCATCTCTCTTTTTTTTTGTGTGTGTGATTCTTCCACCCTTCGATTGCTACCTCCTGTATTTACTTACAATAAAAGAATTATTGCATAGATATTATACCATTTCTCTCCATGTTTCTCATGCTTGAAAGTTTCAATTCTGACTTTTTATCTGTTTTATATTTTGAGTGAACTGTTCTTGTCTCCCTTACTATCTTTTTCATTCCTTCAGTGGATATTTATCAAGCACTAGCTATGTCCCAGTGTTCTAGGTACAAATTATGTAAGGACACAATGGATGATCAGAGAAAGTCTCTTTTATTACGTGTCATTTGAAGCTGGGACTGAGATGATAAAAGTGAGTCAGCCATTTGATGATCTTGGGAGGAAAACTAAGGGCACAGGTGCTGGTCTTGGAAGGGTGGTTGGAAGGTTTCGGGGGGAAAAATGAAAGAAGACAACAGAGGGACACAGTGAATCAAAAGAGAATTATTTAGATGTAGATCATGTAAGTTCTTATGAACCAGTATATTTGTCTGATAGGGCTGCCAAAATCAAACAACACAGACTCAGTGGCTTAAACAATAAAACTTTATTTCTTATACTTCTGGAGGTTGGAAGTCTAAGATGAAGTGTTGGCAGGTTTGTTTTCTCTTGAGGCCTCTCTCCTTGGTTTGAAAACTGAATTAGAGGCCTAGACCTCTGATTGTTTAGTCTACTTCATCAGACTCTCTCTCCCTAACAGCTGATACCACTCCCCTACTCAGCAAAAGAAAAGAAAATAAAAGTAAGAAAGATTTCTGTGGAGTGATGGGTGAATAATAAGTGACATTGAACACTCCATGTACTTCTCAGCCGCCACCTTCAGCAGTCCACTTTCTTAGAAAGTCTCCTGGTTTCTGTGCTTCTTATTTATTGCCTACAATAATTATCTAGACAGACCTATGATAATTTTATTTCTTCAATCCACATTTGTTTCATCCTGAATAGACAAAACAGATGAAACTGTCTCCTGGAATGTTTTTCTGCTTTAACTGAAACCCCACTTTAATGATTTCCTTCCTAACTTTTTCTAGATATTACTTCAGTGTGCCATGTCCTGCATTTGTGAGTGCTGCTAAACATTCTTAGAATTTTCTGAACACATTTTCTGCCCCCCTACATATTTTCTTGGGAAAGACTGAATCAACACACAAACATGTCAGAATTTTTACATGGCTTCCTTTGCACCATTACTTTTCAAATTTTATGGCAATATGCCGTATCTCTTTTCCTGATAAACTGCTTCTAGTGAAAAACTATTCTGGTATATTCTGTCTTCCATTGGTATCTGGTGGGAACTGGTCTTAGGACCTCTCTCAGATACCAAAATCCATGGATGCTCAAGTCTCTGATATAAAAAAATGTTGTATTGGCATATAACGTATGGACATCTTTCTGTACACTTTAAATCCCTTTTAGATTAATTATAATACCTAATACAGTATAAATACTATGTAAATAATTGTTATAGTGTAATGTTTAGGGAATAATGATATGAAAAAGTCTGTATATGTTCATTATAGACAAAATTTTTAAAATATCTCAATATCAATCTGCAATTGGTTGAATTCATGGATGTGAAACCCATGGATATGAAGGGCTGTCTGTTATTATTATTATTATTATTTTGTTTGATATTGGTAGAGGCAAAAATTAGTCATCCGGTTTCAGTCTGCCCTAAAGTCTCTCTTGACTTCTTTTATACTGTATAAAAGAAGTCTGCAGCTGGTTCACATTTCATTTTGCACTTAATGATTCAGCTACTTGGCAGCCGCTTACTCTCTTTAATTTTAGATTGACTTCACTTGTTATTTGTTAATTAAAAGTGTATATACTGCTGGATTTGTGTTTTTTAACCAAGAAAATGGCATCGAGCAATTAGTTGCTTGAAATTATAGGCAAACTAAACCACAAAGTTCTCAGTATGCATTGATTCTGCGCTGACTTTTTTGCATTGTAAGTGAAGAAGGAAACTCATAAAAGACTCTGCTGTGAACAGAGCAGACAGAGATAAGACAGGCTCAGACACACCAAAGTTAATTACCTATAGTAAGTGATTTGAAGCAGGACCAGTAAGAGATTGGGGAGTAGGCATATTAAAGCCACTATAATAGAAGACATGCAATGAGACAAAAGAAATAAGGGATGGAAATGTAATGCATGCAAAGAAATTCATACAGAAGATTAAGAAAATTACATAACTTTTTTAAAATTCTGATTAAAGTGAATGACCTTCACTGGCAATGATTTTGAATCCAGTATTTATGAGAGAAGAGACTTGTTCAGTAGCTGATGGCATACAGGTTGACGGCATAAAGGACAAATCCTTTTTGTCCTCCCATCTCCACTTTTTCTTCTTATTCCTCCCTTCATTGCAAAGATAATTAGATACATGGCAGAAAATTATATGGACGTGTCAACTCAAAGAGCACGGATGCTGTGGGCTATGCTTATCTAGCTGAAGGCAGGATTTTCCCAATGTCATATCCTCTTCATCAGTCACAAAACTGCTGGGCATATATATTAATAATTCTTCACTTGATAAAAGGATGTGTTGTCAGAGGACATTTTTCCAACTTTTAATGAATTGCTAGTCCCAGAAGGTCTCTCCCTCAGTTGGCTGGATGTTTCCATATTGGTATAAAGTCATTTTTTAATAACTTATTATAATATTCTAATAAATATGAATAATATGTCTTCTTATCCCTGTGACAAGGTTGCAGTGGGCCATATGGGTGGGTGGAAAAATGGAAAGTAAGTTGGGCAACAACTTGGATTGTGTACTTTTCCCTTGCGTAAGAGGCTTATGGTAATATCCACAGCATTGTGATGAATAAGTACTTGACTTATAAGGGAGGAATGAAGAGACAGGTAAAAATCTCATAACCATTTGTTAATTGGTAAAACTAAGACAAAAAAAAAGACTAGTAAATTAATCCAGTCAGATAATTTGACATTGTAGTTTTATAGAGATTAGACTCTGGTCAAATAGTTTTCCATCTATTATGCCATGATATGACTCAGTCATTTTAGCAAAATTATAAAGCTTAAAAATTTATAAGTATTGACAATTTTATATTTTAGGATTCTGTTGTAAGACCTCTAGTTATAGAAATACAGAGACGTTTTCCAATGCTTTGAGATTAATACAGCAATAGTGTTACATTGGAGAGAGTTTACTTTCCCAGAAAAACTTACATTCTTGCTGTTTTAAACAGAAAAGGGTTATTACTATTATTGTTACACAATACTGAATGACTTAAAGGAGTATTAGACAAGCTGACAAAATAGACTTCAGGCTGAGCACCAAAATAAACTCTCAGGTCACATCATAGACCTGAGCAGCCAAGGGAACCCACGACGAGGACAGTGTCTTTTGAGTAAGAAATCCGATGCTTAGCTGCTGCTCCGGGGCATTGCTGACTCTGCCATCATTCATACCAGGAAAGTGACACCTCACTGTTTCTCTTCCCACTTAACTCAGTTCTGAATTTTAGTTTCAGAATGCCTCTGATAGGCGAACCTAAATCACACTTAGAAGTACAGATTTAAGGGAGTCTGGAAAAGAAACGTTTAGATTTTCAGCTCTTGTAGAACAGAGAAAACACTAGAGTTAAATATCTGTTGAATGGGTTAATCTAGTATTTGTAATTTTATACTATGAGTGTATCACAAATATCTGTTGCATTTCTGTTGCACTCGTTATATTTCAATGCACTTTCAGAGTTTTCAGTGCATTTCATTACCACAAGATAATAATAATTATAGGCACATATAGGTAGATGTGACAATTTTTTTCATACTTGAAAACAGTTTGTGAAAATACTTCTAAGATGTTTATTTGCCTTTGAGTAATATATTTCAGTGGCATCAAAGTATTACATGACATAAATGTATCCCAAAGTATTTAACAATATGCTGTTAATATACATGTATTTAATTTCCTGTTTTCTTCCACTGTAAATAACACTGCAACAAATATCCCTGATCATATATTTTTATATGCTATTATATTTTCTTTTGCCCTATTGAAGGATGTGTGACTTATCTCTTAACCATTTTTATCTTCTTTCTTAGCAATATACGCCCTAAATATTAGCTGACCATATATTTTGTTATAGATAGAAGTGACTATGAGACTAAGTAATGTAAGCATAATTTATAGAAAATTCCCTTAAAAGGAAAGAATGAGCCCTTTTATGCATTTCTCTTCATATACTAGCTGAAATTTAAATGTGATGGCTGGAACACAATTATCCATCTTGAGTCATGAGACGTAACCTATGGGTTAAGGTGGTAGCTATGCAGAGGACCCTGATGACTATATGGAGTGTTATATTAGTCAGGGTTCTCCAGAGGGACAGAAGTAACAGGATATATATATATATATATATATATACACACACACACACACACACACACACACACACACATACATATAACCTATTAGTGATATTAGTGATATAGGTAGGTAGGTAGGTAGGTAGGTAGAGCAGTTTATTAGGGAGAATTGGCTCACACTATTACAAGATAAAGTCCCACAATAGGCCCTCTGCAAGCTGAGGAAGAGAGAAGCTGGTAGTACGAAAGCCTCAAGCCAGGGAAGCTGACAGTGTAGCCTTCAGTCTGTGGCAAAAGGCCCAAGAGTCCCCAGCAACCACTGGTGCAAGTCCCAGAGTCCAAAGGCTGAAGAACCTCAGGTCTGATGTCCAAGGGCAGTAGGAGAAGGAGGAAACATCCAGCACTGGAGAAAGAAGGCAGCTGGAAGACTCAGCAAGCCAGCTTATCCCACTTTCTTCTGCTTGTTTTTGTTCTAGCCATGTGGGCAACCAGTTGGATGATGCCCACCCATATTGAGGTTGAGTCTTCGTCTCCCAGTCCACTGACTCAAATGTCAATCTCTTCAGGCCACACCCTCACAGACAAACCCACAAACAATACTTTACCAGCTATCTAGGCATCTTTCAGTCCAATCAAGTTGACACCTAATATTCACGAGTGTCCTAACCAGATTGACTACTTCCACTCTTCTTTTAATTGAGAGAGAAACTTTTGCAGTGATGCATCACATAACATTTTCTATCAGCAGCAGACTGCGTATAAAATAGTGGTCCCAATAAGATCACAATAGAATTGAAAAATTTCTGTCATCTAGTGTTTACTACACTATACTTTTTATTGTTATTTTAGAGTGTCCCCTGTGTGTGTATTTAATTATAAAACAGCCTCAGTTGCATTTTTCAGGAGGTACTCCAGAAGAAAGCGTTTTTATCATAGGAATTGCAGCTCCGTGGGTGTCTTTGCCCCTGAAGATCTTACAGTGGGACAAGATGTGGAGGTGGAAGACAGTGATACTGATGATCCTGACCCTGTGTAGAGCTAGACTGATGTACGTTCTTGTCTTACTTTTTAACCAAATAAAATTTAAAAAGAAAAAAAAAGAAAAAAAGAAGTGCTTATAGAGTATGAATCCGAATAAATAATAATTTTGTACAATTGTACAATGTGTTTATGTTTTAAATTAAAAGTTGCAAAAGAGTTAAGAAGTTTAAGAAATTTGAAAGTTTATAAAGTAAAAATGATTAATTTATTATTGAAGAATAATTTATTATTGAAGAATAATTTATTATTCTATATTAATTTATTAATATAGACAATATAGAATAATTTATTATATTAATATAGACAATTATATTAATATAGACAATTTATATTACTATATTAATATAGACAATTTATTATAGTAATATAGACAATTAATATAAACAATTAATATAGACAATTAATATAAAATAATTTATTATTCTATATTAATTTATTATATATTAATTTATTAATAAATAAAGGTTAAAGTGTACTGTGTTCATAAAGTCTATGATAGTGTACCATAATGTCCTAAGTCATCATATTCACTCACCACTCACTCACTGACTTACCAAGAGAATCTTCTAGTCCTGCCAGCTCCATTCATGGTTAAGTGTCCTGTGCAGGTGCACCATTTCTTATCTTCTATGCGGTATTTTCATCATGCCTTCTTTATGGTTAGATATGTTTAGATACACAAATATTTACCATTGTGTTACAATTGACTACAGTCTTAAGTAAAATATTATACTGTGCAGGTCTAGGTATGTATTAGGCTATAACATGTAGATTTGTGTAAGTACACTCTGTGATGTTCACTCAACAAAGAAATCACCGAATGATGCATTTCTCAGAACATGTCCTCATTATTAAGTGAAGCATGACTGCATTTTATTTTACCACTACCATATTAGACT
The DNA here is from genome assembly GCF_002776525.5 of Piliocolobus tephrosceles. NCBI lineage: Eukaryota > Metazoa > Chordata > Mammalia > Primates > Cercopithecidae > Piliocolobus > Piliocolobus tephrosceles. Next base: position 98,578,272 of record NC_045437.1, on the reverse strand, counting down.
TCTGTTACTTACAGCCATATGTTTTTTCATTTTAATCATCAAATTGTGTCCAAAAAGTATGTAAACTATTTCCATTAACAGTAACAGCATTGTTTGTCTATATTATGGCTTGTTTTTTGCCAATTAAATAGATTAAAAAATTAGTGTTCATTTATTTTAAATTTCCATAGTATCGTGTTTGAGTGTGTTTTATGTGTATTTGGTCAATTGAATCTGCTATTTTGTGAATTTTCATTCAAAAATTCAAATGAATAATGTCATGTTTGAAGCTGATTTTTGAGAGGAGTGAGCTCTAGGTGCTTAGGACCTCAGTCCTACAACCACAAGAATTGCAACAACCAAGTGAGCTTGAAAGAGAACCACAAGCCTCAGCTGAGAACCTACTCCAGGCTGAATCCTTGATCATAGCCCTGTGAGATCATGAGCAGAAGACCCAATTTTTTTCTCTCTCTCTCTCTTTTTTTTTTTTTTTTGTTAAGTTTTGGGCTACATGTACAGAACGTACAGGTTTGTTACATAGGTGTACCTGTGCCATGGTGCTTTGCTAAACCTATCAATCCATCATCTATGTTTTAAGACATGTAGGCATTAGGTATTTGTCTTAACGCTGTCCCTCTCCTTCCTCCCTACTCTCCAACAGGCCCTGGTTATGTTTCCCTCCCTCTGTCCATGTGTTCTCATTGTTCAACTCCCACTTATGAATGAGAACATGTGGTGTTTGGTTTTCTGTTCCTGTGTTAATTTGCTGAGAATTATGGCTTCCAGCTTCATCCATGTCCCTGCAAAGGTCATGAACTCATTCTTTTTATGGCTGCATGATATTCCACGGTATCATATTTTCTTTATCCAGTCTATTGTTGATGGGCATTTGGGTTGGTATTTTTTATATAGCAACAGAAAACCAATGCCATGTGTATTTTGATCTTTCAAATTCACTTCATGCCCTTCTGTTGCTGTTTTCTATACAATGGGAAATATGTTTTCTAAGGATTCTGGTTTCTGGGTTCCAATGGCTTCTCTAACAGCAGCTACAGCTCCTCTGTGATTCCTAAGTTGGTTGCACAGCACCTCTTCTTTAGTTTCAGTTTGAGTTAAGCTATCCCACTGAGAGTCTTACTTCTGCCTGAGGCCCCAGTTTCTGAACTCTGATAATACCACTTTCTAGTCAAGTCACTGTAGCTTGGCTTTAAGGGTGGCAGTGACTTTCTGTTATCATTAATCCTTAGGTTTCCAGTAAGTTCCCTCACGTTTTGCTTGTTGGGTCTCAAAAAGTTCTAGTAAATTGCCTTTGTTTGAACTATATGGCAGAATTTTGTCTTTACCTCAATAAATCTTGACTGATACCATGAAAGAAAATAGCTTTACATCCAAAGACAACTAATTTAAAACAAATTAAAGAGCTACTAATTTCAGAAAAATAAAAAGTTGCACCAGAAAGGAAGCAATTATATATGCTACTTGGACCAGAAGCAAATTATCATTAAAATAATAGAACACTGAATATGGCATTAACCAAAAATTATATTACTATAATGAGAAGATAGAGGAAAGGAAAGATGTCTACATCTACCCACATAAAAAGTCAAAGACAATGGCTAAAACTGATGAATGAAGAGTTAACATTAAGTATACACTGTTTACAAAGATGGATGTGAAAACAGGCAGAAACAGATATTAGAGTTAAAAGTAGTTAACTCTGGGTGTAGGGGTATATATGTATGAGTAGGTTGCTAGAGTTAATTTTTTATAAGCCTTTAGCACAATTTAGACTTATGAAACTATGTGCATGTACTATTTAATTAATTTATTTCCTGGTTCATAAATGTAGAATTATTCTTGTGGAAGAATAAGTTAACATAAACATAAGTTTTAAATTTATTTAATAAAATTTCAAAAATCTTTCATTTGTATTTCTCTCACTTTTAATGACCCTTCCAAGGTATAACCTCCTTTCTCTCCTTTTCTCACATAAATCTCAAGGTGATGCATGCACATTGGAAACTGTCTAAATCCCAAGGGTAAAATTACCAATGTTCTGAATGTTCTGATATTCTTTATATTTGGAAAAAGTTAGAATAGCTGCTAAAGGGGTGTCTACACCCTACATAATGACACAATAAACAGATAAAATAAGTATTAATATAGTAACTGCTAAATGTTTTTACTCAATACCAGCTTTTCCAAGTTATAGAATACAGCCTCATAATTAGCTAATTCTTCTTATTTAATATTTTTTCAGAAAACACTTTGGATGTAAATGTGTTAAAGAACTATTCATTCCTACCTTTTGCAACTGTTGGCAGTCACCTTATTCACATGTGCATCTCATAGAAGTAGCTAGATCCTAAGTTTTAAAAGGAAAATATTTAATATATTGAGTCTCAGAACTCATGAGAGCATGAAAGTTCATTTTTTAGGCTCAAAAGAACAATCTTAAATTTTAGGTTAAAAGTAAATGATGTTTAAAATAATCAGAACTTTGTCAGAAATTTAAGTGCTTTGGTATCTTCACATTGAGACATTTCAGAATTCTGTTTACATTGAGAATTATATGAAGTGCTTGCCTTTATTAATCAAATATGTGGCAGGAAGTAACAGTAAAGCGATCTTCACTTGCTAAAATATCACTGAGGTCATTTAGTATCTGGAGACACAGAAGTTTAAACTCCAGACTCATAAGGGAAAAAGAGTTACTTATGTTTTCTAAGATAATATGGGAGAACAAATGAATCTAAAGAACATTCCCAAAAGTGACTATGCTGAGGGCTTTCTAAAATACAAGACATTTTCTGCCTGCTCTAGAAAATGGATTTGAGACATGTTTTATGGCATCATATTTCAGCAGTCTGCATTAATTGGCAGAGTAGCGTCTGAATACCTAACAATGTCTCACCGTGCAGTCCTATTAACACTTTTGTTCTTTCTGATTCAAGATACATTGAACACTAAGATCATATTAGATAAAAACATGACAAAGTTATGTCCTTTTTGTTCAGCTGATTATCTTATTATGATATTTATTGCAAACTAGCTTTCAACATCATGTTTACTTTTAGTCACTGAGAAGTTATAAAAAAAATCTTTTCTCTGGCTTCATTTTTAGGCATTTGCATTGTGGCTTTCATTATGATAATAATAAAGGCACATTATAATAAAATGTAAGCCAACACATTCTATAACATACATGAAAAAGGTAGCTTTTTGAAAAGCACAACTTACAAGAATTGGTACAAAGTGAAAAAAAATCTGAATCTACTGAAGTTGAATGTATTATAAAATCCAACAAAGGAAATCCAAGTCCATAAAGTTTAACCGGTGAACCTATGAAACACTTAAGAAAAGAAATTATCTCATAAAAATCTTAAAAACAATAACGATGGAGTTGCTCTATATTGACCCGAATGGTCTTGAACCCCTGGTCTCAAGCAAACCCCCCGCTTACCTTCCCAAAGTGCTAGGATTACAGATGTGAGCCACCGTGCCCAGGCTTTCACCATGCCCAGCTTCTCTCTGTCAAGAAATAACAGAAGAGGAAATATTTCCTAACTCATTATATGATGCAAACATAAGATTGATAACAAAGTGTGACAAAGACATTACAAAAACAAACAAAAATTGAAAACAACAGAGCATTCTTTCACAAGAAAAACATTCTGAACAAAATATTAGTTAATTAAATCCACTAATATAGAGAGAAGATAGATAATACACATAACCAAAAGGGATTTATCCCAGGAATGGAGTTAAATCAATGCAATTCAGCAAATTAGCAGAATAAAGGAGAAAATAATTTAAAATTTTCATAAAAACAAAAATAAACCCCTTTTTTGGGTAAATTTTAATAGCCACACTCACTTGGTTTTGGGAAGCATAGTTATATTAATATAGGTGGAGACAATGCAGTTTCTAGCTTACAACTGAATGTCAGTTGATGTAAGTTTCACTGATTGCTTATGCAATCATATAGGGAAGATGATTTGAGTTCATGTAAAGATAAACAATATATGCCACATTCACTACTCTTAAGCAGTGGCTCTAATCCCAGCACAATACCGTCTCCCAGAGAATATATGTCAATATCTGAAAGAATTTTGGTTGTAACAACCGTGAAGGAGGCACCACTCATACTTCTTGCATCTATTGGATCTAAGGCAGGGATGCTGCTTAACATCACACAAATCACAGTATAATCCCAACAAATAATTATTGGGATCAAACATCAATAGTATCCTGCTCTAAAGGAACAGACCATGTGAAATATTCAAGCATTTTCCTGACTAAATCAGTAGCAAAACTGAAAACACAACCCAATAAACTTGTTAAATCCTAGCATTCTCTTTCTGACACTGGTTTGTAGAAGATTCCTTTCGTACTTTGCCTGGGCCCCCATTGGGAGACTTTCTAGGAAGAGCTGGGAGTTCTTACAGAACTAATCCTCAGCAGTATCCGAAGCGACTGCAGGATATGGAGATTCAGCTTTGTCTGGGGCAGTGTTCTGTGTAAAATGACCAGACTCAGTCACACAGTCGTCCTTTCCTTCCAGCATATAGCTTACCACTGTCAGCCAAGTTGTGACCTTATCTGTACTCTACGGGGCAAAATTACTAGCAGAGCATAGATTAGCCACAATGAATGGTAGCAGTTCTGTAATAAATATGCCACAGAACAAAATGACTTACTATTGATATCCGGTTCAAAAACTAGGTAGATAGGGTACCTAGTCACTTGATTTGTGTGACAAGGGATGTAATTTTTATGATTTATTTAAGACAAGAATTCCTACATCTTTTTAAAATAAAGCATGCTATACAATGAAGAAAACGTATTTTTATGAGGGCACTTTAGGAACACCTTGGCATTTCTTTTATTTTTTATCAGATTTTTTGAAAGTTTCTCCACGATGCTTCCATAAATCAGTACTTGCTTTACAAAATACAGATTCTGCATACTCCCTCAAATCACCAAAAACTTATATAAGTACACTTGTTTACTATCAGCAAATAATAAAACGTGTAGTATAACAAAACTACACACACAAACTTTTTCTCAAGTTATCAAAAGCTGAAAAAGTAAAATTAGGCAAATTAAAACAATTAATAGCAATTTGGCAGATTTCTTCAAGTCTCCCTTAACCTGTACTAATAAGAAATATAATAATAAAGTATATAAAAAATGCCAATAAAATATATTTTGCAAATTTTCTCAAGATGAATTCAACCTAACTACCCAAAATACCAATCATACTGACTGCTGTTAAGCTACTAGCTGAGGGCTTAAAAGAAATTGGGCTACATAGGCTTAATACCATTAAAAACAAGAGAACGTTTATTTGACCTTTTTAATCACAATCAACCACTATTCTGCCATTACATTTAAAAAACAAACAAACAATAATAATTTTTAATAATCCTAAACATAGTTCAAGTTTATGGTTAGTACCTAAGAGCACATGATCCTAGAAAAATAAGTGTGAACATTTTTCCTGGTCTCCGTGTAAAACTTCACTATACTTGCCTCCCAGAGAAACTCATTAGTTTCTCTCACTGACTTAGTAAAATTGTCCTCCTGCCTTTTGTGTCACCTGTGAACAGTGACATTTCATTATGCACTCACCCTGTGGTGAACAATACAACAGCTCCCAGGAATTCAGAAACTGTAATGTAAATGTGTGTCCAGGCCATCTTCATCTGTTGCAATTCCAGATTCCTCTTGTGTAGTCTTTCACCCAATCTATTTTCTCAGCATTCTTCACCAACAGTGTAATGGTAAGAGGAAAAAGATAGAGAAAATATTTTTCACAGTTATGCATCATGGCTTTCCTAACAGGCAGAGAAAAATATCATCTGTTGTTTCCTCTTACTCCTAACTCATATTCTATTTCTTCTTTCTCAACTACCACCTAAAGTCCCTGCATAATGTGGGTGTGTGTGGTGTGTTTTAATAGCCACACTCTCCTCAACAACATGTCAGCCTCAATGTCTTGATGTAATGTCTTCAATAAGCTTAAATTATTATCAAACTTCTTTAAGGCTCATCTTCAAGCAGATTTTGTGCTTATTTTTATAGTGTAAGGAGACAACATAGATGAACCTAGAAGACATTTTGCTAGTGAAATAAGCCAGACACAGAAAAAAAAAGTATTATGTGACCTCACTTATCTGTAAAATGTAAAAAAAAAAAAAAAAATTGAATTCATAGAAACAGAGATTTGAAAATTCTAATCCTAATTCTGGAAGGAAAAATAAAATTATTTTTGTATAAAAATTATTTTATGACACTGGTAATTCTATTAAATTTCTCATAAACAGACAAGCCTGACTTGCAATAGATATTCTGCAGAGTTAAAAACTTAAGAAAGAAATATTAAGAAATATAGATTTAAATTAAGATGTCATGTTTTAAACTTTAATACATCCTTTAAGAAAAATAAAGTTCTTTACTAAAATAAACTACTATGTTTTATCCATAAAAATAAGTATGACTTTTTGTTTCCATTGTAACTGCAAGTTTGTTCATTGTGACCAAAACCTCACTCTTTCCCCCATCCCAAACCCCTGGTAACCACCTTTCCACTCTCTGTTTCCATGAATTTAATTTTTTTTTCTACATTCTACAGATAAGTGAGGTCACCTAATGTTTTTCTTTCTGTGTGTAATGCTTCCAGCTTTGTTCTTCTTGCTTAGGATTGTTTTGGTGATTCAGGCTCTCTTTTGGTTCTATATGAATTTTAAAATAGGTTTTTTTTTTTTTTCTAATTCTTTTTTTTTTTTTTTTTTTTTAAAGATCTTGGTAGTTTGAAAGGAATAGCTTTGAATCTGAAAATTGCTTTGAGTAGTGTGACCATTTTAACAATATTGATTCTTTCTGTCCATAAGCATGGAACTTTTTTTCCATTTGTATCATCTCTGATTTCTTGCAGCAGTGTTTTGTAATTCTGGTTTTAGAGATCTTTCACCTCCTTGGTAAGCTGTATTCCTAGCTATTATTCTTTTTTTTTTTTTATTTTTGGTTATTGTAAATGGAATTGCACTCTTGATTTGGCTGTGAACTTAGACATTATTGGTGTATAGAAATGCTACTGATGTTTGTACACTGATTTTGTATCCTGAAACATTACTGAAGTGGTTCATCAGTTCTAGGAGCCTTCTCTTGGAGTCTGTGGGGGTTTTCTAGGTGTAGAACTATATACTCTGACTATAATATAGCTTGGAGAAATTTTATTTTGGTTGAAAGTGACTGAAGACTTTTAAACTTTATGTACCTGGATGTGTGTATTTTTCCAAAAATTGGAGAAGATTTTAACTACTATTTCTTAAAATAGGATTTCTCAAAATATCTAGGAATACAGTTAACCAGGGAGGTGAAAGATCTCTAAAACCAGAATTACAAAACACTGCTGAAAGAAATCAGAGATGACACAAACAAAATGGAAAACATCCCATGCTTATAGATAGGAAAAATCAATATTGTTAAAATGGCCATACTGCTTGCTAAAAATAATTTACAGATTCAATGTTATTTCTATTAAACTAGCGAAAACATTTTTCACAGAATTAAAAATATCTGTTTTAAAATTTATATAGAGCCAAAAAAGAGTCCAAATCACCAAAGCAATTCTAAGAAAAAAACAATGCCAGAGGCATTGCACTATTTGACTTTAAACTATACTGCAAGGCTACCATAACTAAAACAGCATGGTACTAATACAAAAACAGACACATAGACTAATGGAACCTGTTAGAGAACCCAGAAACAAATCCACACACCTAATCTTCAACACAGTTGGAAAATGTAAGCAATGGTGAAAGGACTCCCTATTCAATAAATGGTTCTGGGATAACCAGCTAGCCATATGCAGAAGATTGAAAATTGACTCATTCCTTTCCTCATATACAAAAATCAACTAAAGATAAATTAAAGACTTAAATGTAAAACCTAAAATTAGAAAAAACCCTAGAAGAAAAAACCTAGACCATATATTACAAACGTGAAAATATTTCATGACGAAGATCCAAAAGTGTTAAAAGGAATCATAAATTGACAAATAGGAACTAATTAAATAAAGGAGCTTCTGCAGAGCAAAAGAAACTATCAACAAATTAAACAGACAACCTAAATAATGGGAGACAATATTTGCAAGCTATGCATCTGAAAAAGGCATAATATCCAAAATCCATAAGGAACTTATATTAGCAAGCAAAAGCCAAAAAAAAAAAATCATTTAAAAGTGAGCAAAGGACGTGAACAGACATTTCTCAAAGGACATCATACACCTGGCCAACAAACATGTGAAATAATGCTCAACATCATTAATCATTACAGAAATGCAAGTCAAAACCACAATGAGATACTATCTCACAACAGTCAGAAAGGCTCTTATTAAAAAGTTTAAAAATAACAGATGCTGATGAGGTTGCAGGTGAAAGGGAACACATGTACACAGATGTTGGGAATGTAAATTAGTTCAGCCACTGTGGAAAGCAATTTGGAGATTTCTCAAAGAATTTTAAAAAAGCAATACCATTACTGGGTTTATACCCAAAGGAATATAACTCATCCTAAAAACACATGGACTCATGTGTTCATTGCAGCACTCTTCACAACAGGAAAGACATGGAATCAGCCAAGATGCCCATCAATGGTGAACTGGGTAAAGAAAATGATATATATGTGGAATACTACACAGCCATAATGAAGAGAAAAATCACATCATTTACAGCAATATGGATAGAGCTGGAGGCCATTATCCTAAGCAAATTAATGCATGAAAAGAGAAGCAAATATGGTATTTTCTCACTTTAACTGGGAGCTACAAATTGAGTATATGTGGACACAAAGAAGGGAGCAACTGACACCAGAGCCTACTTGAAGATGAGGGTGTGAGGGGGGTAAAGATTGAAAAATGACTTTTTGGGTACTATGATTTCTCAAAGGACGATAAAATAATCTGTATATGTAACCTCACAACAGACAATTTACTTGGTTTAATACCTGCACACGTACCAACAGAACCTAAAATAAAATTTGGAAAGAAAAAAATTGTCTTCTAAAGTTTTTATGATGAAAATTATTAGCTCTCTTGATGGTGTACTATATCCATAGACTCACTTTACTTCTGTTGATTCTTTTTTCTTTTCTTATTAGAGTTTTCTTCACATGACCTATCTTTGAGTTCATGGATTCTTTCTTCAACTGGATTAAATTTGCTATGGGCACTACTGATTGCATTTTAAAATTTTATTCATTGTATTCTTTACCTCCAGACTTTTTTTTTTTTAATGATTTCTATCTCTTTCTTAAATGTCTTGCTTTGTCATACTGTTTTTCTGATTTCATTCAATTGTTTATCTGTGTTCTTTTATGGCTCACTGAGCTTCCCTAAAACAATTATTTTGAATTATTTGCCAGAAATTCCATAGATTTTCATTTATTTAGTGTTGCTTACTAAAATATTTTTTGTGTTCCTTTGGTGGCATCATATTTCCTTGATTTTTCAGATCCTTGAAGTCTTGCATTGCTGTTTATCTGTTTGAAGAAGGAGTTACCTCCTCCTTAATGAAGTTTAATAACAGTAGATAAGAAAATGGATTCTCGCACATTGTCCCCCTGATATTGTTTGGCTCTGTGTCCCCACCCAAATTTCAACTCAAATTGTAATCCCCACCTATTGGGGGAGTGGCCTGGCGTGAGGTGTTTGAGTCATGGGAGTGGACTTTTCCCTTGTTTTTCTCCTGATAGAATTTTCATGAGACCTGGTTGTTTGATAAACGTGTAGTGCTTTCTTTCTCTCTCTCTCCTGCTGCCTAGTGAAGAAGGTGTTTGCTTCCTTTTCACCTCCTGCAATGATTGTAAGTTTCCTGAGACCTCCTCAGTCATGTGGAACTGTGAGTCAATTAAACCACTTTTATTTTATTTCATTTTATTTTATTTTATTTTATTTTATTTTTTATAAATTACCTGGTCTCAGGCAGTTATTTATAGCAGTGTGAGAACGGACTAATACACCACCCTAATCGCCAATTAAAATAACATTCTAGGGACAGAATATTTATATATTAAAAAATCATTTAGAAAGAATATGTAAATCATGCCTCCATTTTGAATCTCATACCCTGAGTTGTCATATATGCTGAATTATAGGTAAGCTAAGGGCTTCAGGGAGGTTTCTATTTCTCACATTTTCATAATTTTCTAATAACTTAGAAAAATGTTTTGTCAATAATCTTTGAATTGAAGAATGGCTATTCTCTTACATATTTCCAGAAATATAAACAAAGCCAAAAAATACCCTTAGAAGTTTTTATAATGCATTTCTCTAGTCACAAAATAATGGTACCCTGAAAGGGTTCCAGAAGTCATTTATTCCACCTTTAAATGAGCATCTACAGCATGAGACTGTAGGCAACATAATTATCTCTGTATCATTCCTAGTCTCTGCTGAATTGTGGCTGGTCCTTTCTGTTGCTTTTACTCATAACCACCGAGGTGCAACTGAGCTCTTTGGTTCATTTAACACTTTGTGGGCATCTGTTATGTAGTGTATAGTTTCAAACACTTCATCCCAATCCAGGTGTATGATGATTCACTGCCAGCCTTTTCCAGGACAAAAACATTTGTTTTGAATCCTGTGTACATCTTTCAGAAGTAGTAGGGATCTAGGGGCTACTTCAGGCTAGTATTTTGAATCACTCTCATCTCCTAGTGCCACACAATGTCTTACGTGCTATGCTAAATATGGCCACATCCCAGTGGCCTGCAGCATTCTCAAACTTCTAGATAATCATGTCATTGACCACCACTACCTCTTAGTATTCTCAAGATTGACTTTTTCTAACTGGTCATTTCCATAGAAAAAATATAAGAACATGGATGTTTAAAGTTTATCATCACACTTAAATGCATTACTTCCCTTCCTTAGTGGGTGAACCCCCTATACTCTTTAAAAGAAGAGAGATTTTCTATATCATCCTTCTCCTTTCTGAGATGACATTCACTCCATCTTTTTTTCCTGAGGCCCAATTTCAGGTAGGAAAGAGCAAAGGATAAACTGTCTTACAGCTAAAAGAACATAAATTTAGAAGTATTTTAAAAACACTATTTTTGGTTTGCACAAATCATTTTTATCTGTAATTGTAAATAAATGTCAATAAATAGGCATTTAAAGGAGTAGGTCGTTATTTTATTTTATAATATTAAAATATTTATTATCTGTTATTATCTATATTTAAATATCTTTTCTGAAATAACTAAGTGAGTTATGGGAAGCAAAACATCATGATTATGTATGATCCAGGTAAGAGAAAAGCAAAGTGAAGAAATAATTTAAGATGTTTTTGATGTTAACAACATTGAAGTGGAGTGTCCGATTTCTGTTTATACTATGCATGGAATTATACCACCTCTTTTGTTTCCACCACTTAAAATGAACATAACTAGCCTTTGTATATTAAATCATCATCATCATCATCATCATCATCATCATCATCATCATCATCATCTCATTATAATAATCATCACCATAATTTCACCATACTGTATACTGACAGGGGAAAATATATTTGAACTGGCTTTTCAAATTGTCAGTACCAGTATGAAATAATAAATTATCAAAACAGGAGAGTAGAAGTATTTTGTGATTGCTGTTCTTGTCTTTGGCATGAAACATTTGTGTTAGTGAGCTTTCCCTAGTAGCTATAATTTGCACTTATTTACTAAGTAATTTTATACAGCAATGAGGTAACAAATAGCTACCTGTGGTGATAGTAAATCAGTCACTCTTAACTATAGAATGACAGGATGACAGGGAGATTTATAGAATATTAAAAACTCTAAAATATATTTTCTCTCATTAAAATAGATTCATTTAAGTCTTCCTTCTTTGAAAATAGGTTTTCTGCTGAATTCTATTCTTTATTAATAGAGGGAGGGCTCAATCATATTTTGCATCAATGATTATTTACTAACAGCTGATTGTTTATATTCATTCCGATGATATCCACTACTCTCATGGGTTGATTAAAGACTGGCTTAATTTGTCAGCCAAATGTCAGCCTTGTCTCTTTTGTGAGAAATCAACTCCAGGATGGTTTTTAAATCTTCAAGGAGGCTTGTACACAATAACGAGGGTAAACATGCAACAAATTTATGAGCATTCTCATGACCTCTGCTTAGACAACTCTCTAATTTCAGAATGATTTAATTCAGTGTGTTTGTGGAGGTGGTGTCAACCACAGGAAGACATTGGGGTGTTGAACATTTCAGAGGTAAAAAAAAAAAAGAGATGAGTAAAGAAATCCTCATCCTTCTGTTCATCAGATGGTCTGCCTAGGAAAGTACCACACCTTCTTAAGCCCACTTTTCCAACTTCTCACTAGTTGAACACAACCACCTAAACATGACTGATAAAACTGAAAAAGAACACAGCGTTCTCCTAACTATCTAACTTCAAATTTATAAACATAGGTTATTTTCACTGGGCCTTTGGTACTATCTAGCAAAACTAAATACATTCTTCCACTCTCCGAGGATTTTCCATTTTCTCTTTATACCCTGAATTCAACAGACTCTCCCTGATCCTAATTCTAAACTTATGATCTCATTTATTTCAATGAAAAATGAAATTTTTAACTATGAAAATAGTGGACTTGATAGTTTATTGTCTTTAATATATATTAAGGTAAATGTACATATAGAACTGTTTTAAAATAGTCATGTCACCTAAAATAATACTATGTTTTCTCAGTTGTAGACATGCTATTTATTTTGAAACATTGATTTAGTAATAAGGAACAAATCTATTGCACTGGAAACAAATAATTATTTTGTCACTGTAGAACAAGTAGTAGATGATTGTAACATATAATTCAAAAGGTATAAAAGGGTAGAAAGTAAAAACAGTAAGTCTCTCTTTTCTGTCCCTGGATTGTCCTAAGACAACCACTGTTACTAGTTTCCCATGCATAACTCCAGTGATATTTTTATCCAATTTTTATTGGATTATATTTATATAATCCAATGTGTACGTATGCCATATACTCATTGCATTTTAATTATTCTAAGCTATATGGTTTTATTCCACATTTTAGTGTGTCTAAAACTGGAAAATACTTCATCAACAATGACATCTTGTAAACCCTGTTGACCAGGTTTTACATGATATGATCGTTATTGCTTGCATATACATAAACTTGGATTTCATTCCTTTTGGGCAATCTAGACAAATGTTTTCATTTTTAACCAATAAACTGAAATAATATGAGTTCTGGTTGTGACCTAAAATTATTCCATGACATCTTCTCACCTGTACCATAAAGTACAATGCATTAAATGTGCAGAATGAGTCAGTAGTCAGAGGGAAATCCTAGGGAGAGAATGGACTCACATTTAAGAAATTCAGCATATTTGTCCACTTTTTAATGGGGTTGTTTTTTCTTGTAAATTTGTGTGAGTTTATTGTAGATGCTAGATATTAGACCTTTGACAGATACATAGTTTGGAAAAATTTTCTCCCATTCTCTAGGTTGTCTGTTCGTTCTGTTGATACTTCCTTTGCTGTGCAGAATCACTTTAGTTTTATTAGATTCCATTTATCAATTTTTGCTTTTGTTGCAATTGCTTTTGGCAACTTCATCATTAAATCTTTGCCCATTCTTTGTCCAGCATGGTATCACCTAAGTTGTCTTGCAGGATTTTTATAGTTTGGGGTGTTACATTTAAGTCTTTATTCTGTCTTGAGTAAATTTTTGTATATGGTGTAGGTAAGGTAAGGGGTCCAACTTCAATCTTTTGCAAATGGCTGGCCAGTTATCTCAATACCATTTATTGAATAGGAAAGCCTTTCTCCATTGCTTGTTTTTGCTTGTTTTTTTTTTTTTTTCAGGTTTGTTGAAGAGCAGGTAATTGTAGTTTTGCTGCCTTATTTCTGGGTTCTCTATTCTGTTCCATTGGTCTATGTTTCTGTTTCTGTAACAATACCATGCTGTTTTGGTTACTATAGTCCTCCAGTGTAGTTTGAAGTTGGGTAGTTTGTTCAGCTTTGCTCTTTTTGATTAGAATTGCCTTAGCTATTCAGGCTTTTTATGTTCCTTTTTAAAAGAGAACATACATGTGTCCAACGTCATATGAAAAAAAGGTCAGCATCACTGATCATTAGAGAAATGCAAATCAAAATCACAATGAGATACCATCTCATACCATTTAGAATGGCTGTCATTAAAAAGTCAAAAAATAACAAATGCTAGGAAGGCTGTGGAGAAAAAGGAATGCTTATACACTGTTGGTGGGAGTGTAAATTAGTTCAGACATTGTGAAAGACAGTGTGGTGATTCCTCAAAGACCTAGAAACAGGAATATCATTTAACCCAACAAACCCATTACTGGCTATATACCCAAAAGGATATAAATTGTTATATTATAAAGATGCATGCATATGTTTATTGCAACTCTATTCACAATAGCAAAGAGATTGAATCAACCTAAATGTCCATCAATGATAGACTGGCTAAAGAAAATATGGTAGAGATACATCATGGAATACCATGCAGCCATAAAGAAGAATGAGATCATTTCCTTTGTAAGAACATGGATAGAGCTAGAGGTCATTATTCCTTAACAAAGTAGCACAGGAACAGAAAACCAAATATTGCATGTTCTCACTTATAAGTAGGAGCTAAATGATGAGAACACATGGACACATAGAGTGGAACAGCACACACTGGGCCCTATCTAAGAGTGGAGGTTGGGAGGAAGGAGAAGATCAAGAAAAACAACTAATCAGTACTAGGCTTAATACCTGGGTGATGAAATAATCTGTACAACAAATCCTCATGACACAATTTTACCTGTATAAAAAAACTGCACATGTGCCCATAAACTTGAGTTAAATTTTAAAAAATTATAAAGAAAAAGAAATTCACACCGTTGATGTCCTTGAATATGTGAAAAGACACAGAATCAGTGCTTCTGGGGCAAAAGTGACTTAGAAAAAATAGTTCTTTAATGTTAATGTTAACATAATTATTTCTGCATACACTATATAATCAAAATCCATGCCTAAAGTATCAAAAAGCTGTTTTAGTATGTGTTAAATAAAATTTCCAAAAGATAAGAAAGCATTATGTCCTAGTTTAATTGGCAGCAATTTTTTTTCTTTTTAGTGTTGTATAAAATAATGACTCCCCTTATGGTATTTTAGATCTATTGAGTGTGTGTGTGTGTGTGTGTGTGTGTGTGTGTGTATGTGTATTGTACAAGTGGTTGAATCTTATACCTCTAGTATTCACCTTTTTTTTTTCTTTATTTACCTGAGTAATCCATAACACTACATGTAGGATTATACAGAAATCTATGGTAAGGATGTACTATAATATATTTAATCAATATTTTGAATATCATTTTTTATTCCTAGGCTTGTGCTATTAACCACATGGTAGTTGATATACTATATATGTGTTATTTCATAGAATAATAAAACACAAATAGTATAAATTTTTAGAAATTAAGTTGTTGGGTCAAAAAAGGGATATACTTTAAATTTTAATACATATACCAATTTTCTAGAGGTATGGTACCTATTTAAGCATCTACAAATAGTATATATGTTTGCCTAATTTCCTCTCACTTTAAACCCTAAAAACAGAATTTTACATGTCAGTTTCTAAACAGCAAATCTGATGGGTAGATAGTGATAAGGGTGGAGAAATATATTATATGAGCAGGAATGTTTTGATTGGAAGTTACTGAAACTCATCTTGAATACAAATAAACAAGTAAAATACAAGAAATAAGTGAAACAAAGGGATTTACTGCAATGAATTGAAGGCGTCTCCCTAAATTAAATAAATACATGCTTTAAGGAAGGTATCTCTGTGGTCCCCAGGGACTGGTGTCAGTAACATTGTGAAACTAGAATTCTGATTTTGGTCTAATCTCTTCTTTTCTCAGAGTTCCAGATTCACTTCCACCAGCTTCTTCCCAGAAAGGAAATTTGTCTAGCATAATTTCTAGGGTCTTACTCTAGTAGCTGCAGTCAGGAGTGGGCAAAGAGATTCTGGGGCCATCAACTGAAGAAGAAAAATTAGAAAGGCCAGAATGTTTGAGTGTGGCTTTAGTCCCTTGCCTACCTCTTGGCAAACTTCTATAGACAGGAGAGCAACATATATTATTTATCCAGCCCAGATCATGTGTCTCCTCAATGTAGTCAGGGTAATGGGAATCCTGCCACTACGGGGTCATTGTGATTGGCAGTAACTTTATTTTGTCTCTTAAATTAACTACATGGGTAGAAACACCCTATCTTATTATAAGTTTGGTGCTGTTTACTTTATGTCTGGTAGCCAGAGAAAAATCAGGGCTGTGAGCTAGTCTGGGAGAATGTGTTTGAGTGAGTGAGAGTGTTAGTGTGTGTAAAGCCAAAAGAAGGGAATGAATAGAATAGGGAAAAAGGAGGGAAGGGATGAGAGAGTGAGAGTAGAATGAAATGGTAGAAGGAGGTGCTAACCAGTGAGGAAGGAATAGCAAGGAGAAACTGTGACACAGCAAAGGAATAAAGAATGATAGATCAAACTGCATAAGAGAATTGTGGCAAAAAATAAGACAAAAGGTAGACAAAAAAAGTTTGAAATGATGATAAATCCCAGGTGGGATTGCTCCAAACTGCTTTTTCACTCTGCAGCTTGGTGAAAACCATGTCTTCCTGAAGGGTTATGACATTACTTTGAAAGACACAGCATTAGATAGAAAGTTCTGCATACTTGGAAGGATGGGAATAAGGTTTTACCAATATTATTTTGCAATATTGCTACCTGGCTAGATATAATAGAAAATGCTCCTTATCTTATAACTGTGTAGTAATGTACAGGAAAATGTTCCTGAATTCAACTCCTTCAACACAGCTGAAGGAGTTGAATTCTTAGCTATGAAGAGCAGAGCACTGAGAAAATGTAATACTCTTGGCTCTAAGAACATACAAGAAAGAGAATTGATCTATAGATCTCATTATAGGGAGATCTGAAATTTTGCTGTATGGAATCTGTATAGAAACTTTATACAATACAAAATAATTACATTCAAACAAGTGAAAGAAAAATAAAACAAACAAACAAAAGCAACAAACAGCTAAAGGTCACATCAGGCATTATTTAGTTGATTCCATTTCTACATGTCAACGGGTTTCTTAGGAATCTCATAAAAACAAACTTGTGTGGTAGCCAATGTGAACACTTAAATGCATTTTCTTATAACAGACTATGGAAATTCTTGTGTCATCATGGCCTTTTAAAATGAGGTAACAAATTATTAATATAGAAATACTGTAGTTTTTATTTGTGCAGTAATATTTTTTGCAGAAAGATTCTCTTGAATATCCAATATTTATATTTTTAACCTTTTGATTCCAACAGTTTAACTCCAGAATAGACACTGGTTCTCTGAGGCTGATCAATTTACATTTTAAGCCCTCAAGTCCGATAGTCTGAACCCGTAATTTCTTGGTTAATGGCTGATGGGTTTGCACACACAATACTTATGTTTTTCCTAAAAGATTGAATTATTGGTTCTTAGAATATTCATAGGTTTTAGTTTAGTTGGTAGTAGCCAAGAGCTATCAATAGTGATTATCAAAACTTACATGTATACCAACATTATAGGAGAATGAAGGAAGGATGATAGAGATGTTCTGATGCTGTATATTGACAATTTTCTTATTATGATGAGATTTTTTTACAAGGTACAATTGGGTAATTTATGCAAACTCATATGCAGGAGAGTTCAGAGTTAGGGAAACTTGAATTTAATATATTGTTTCTTGTAACATCTTTCTTGTATTATATAGCAAAATGGTTTAATTATTTTCATTAGCCTCTAATGAAAGTAAAATAGTTGTATTTCTTATATGATTCTTGTAAATGCATATACTATTTGTGACATGTGTGTTTTTAAATAACATCTGCTAAAAAATTAAAACTAGAATATTTGTCTTACAAATGATAACATGAATAAAAATAATAAATATGTGTCATGTATTGAGGACACAATAGAAAAAAAAAAGAACAAGAAAACATTAAAAATACAAGTCATTAATCAGAAAAACTGAAGTCAAATTTAGTGTGGTAATTATAGTAATGAAAGTATGTGGCCCATTTTTTTTTTTTCTATCAAAAGATAATAGTCTCACATTTGAATGTAAAAACAATCCTACAATAAGCTATTTGCAAGATGTGCATTTAAGAAAAGTAATCTAACAATGAAGTATGCAATGAATTAAATTCAATGTTAATTGAACCAAACTGTGAAAGCATGAATGAAAAAGCATAAGATGAGATAAAATAATCATTGTGTAGTCACAAATGGAATTCATAATGCTGAATAAGATAAAATCAGAGTTCTAAACAGTAAAAGCTTATATAAATCTACTCTGACAAAACACAGATATTTGCAGTCAAAAAACAACATTAAGCCTATTACTGACCAGTTAGACAAAACTTAAGTGAGAATATACCTGATATATGGAAGACACTAAGTCAACACTTGTTGAATCTATGTAATTAAAGTGTTCTAAATATTCAATAAATCAGTAGATACATACCACAGTTTATGTAGTGGATTCATAAACTATTTACCAAAACAATCACATGGAAAAGCATAATAAATGTATAAAATATTATTGAAATAAAATATATGCATGAGGGTTCAAATTATTGGGAAACAGGAAAAATATGGTGATAAAATACAGGAAATCATATTATTTTAATTATATCAATTTTTTGTTTTTTCTATTTCTAAAAGCATGTCATTGTTAAAACTTTAAATAATAGGATAATCTGATTTCCAAAACTTTCTTTTTTAGTTAATGTTATTTTTAATTGATAAATCATAATTTTATTATATTTATGGAATATAATGTGATATATTTATAAATGTATACAAATGTAGAATGATTAAATCAAGCTGCTTAACATGTTCATCACCTCACTTAACATTTTTAGCTGTGATACGTTTTGTAATTTACTGTCTTAGTTATTTTAAAATATATAATACATTATTGATTATAGTCGCCTTTCTGTGCAATAGACCTCAAAATTGATTTCTCCTGTCTGACTTAACTTTGTTCCTTTGACCAGAAACTCCCCATTCCCTCACCTCTCCACCTTTGGCCCCATCTTGGATAATCATTTTACTTTCTACTTCAATGAATTCAACATTTTTCAGATCCTACATAAAAATGTGATTGTGTGCTGTTTGTCTTTCTGCGTCTAGTTTATTTCACTTAGCATAATATACTCTAGATACATCCATGTTATCCCAAATGATAGAATTTTGTTTAGGCAACAACATAGATTATTAGAAAAATGTATATATTTTTTCTGTTTTATTTTTTGAGACAAGATCTTTCTCTGCTACCTAGGCTGCAGTGCAGTGACACCATCTCGACTCACTGAAACCTTTGCTTCCTGTGCTCAAGCAATCCTCCTTCCTCAGCCTCCCGAGTAGCTGAGACTACAGGCATATGTCATTATGCCTGGCTAATTTTTGTATTTTTTATAGAGATGGGGTTTTATAATGTTGCCTAGGCTGGCCTCAAACTCCTGAGCTAAAGAAATCCACCTGCCTTAGCCTCCCAAAGTGTAAAATATATTTTCATAATCAATAAAAAGCCATCATTTCCAATTATCAAGGAAGTAGTACAATTATTTTAAAATATAAGCAGATTCAAAGTTTTGTGTGTGTCTGTGTGTGTATGTATGTATTTCCACCGTGGTCTGTGGAAAAGTAATTTGTTAATTTTCAAGAAGAATGAATTCTCACCCCCATTTCAAATTGGATTTAACGAAAAATATCTGCTTATTTATAATAAAGAGCTGTAAGGACAGGAAAAGTTACTCACTGAGGGAAAGTCAACACGTTTTAGCTCAAACCCCATCTCCCCAGTGTTCTATATGACTGAAACCAGGTTAAAATAAGTACTAAGCACAGTCTATAAAAGGGAAGACAAGTGCATAAAACAGTCTGGCAAAAACATGTGCCAGATGTCTTCTGTTTACTTGTCTAGATGCGTTTTCTACCTCTATCTAGTCTTCTCTACTCTGTTTTTCTTCTCAGAGAATATGATCAAAAAGGACTACTTCACAGGGCTTCCACGTGCTCAGTTTCCAATTGGATTCACCCACCAGAGATCCCTGGCAAGAGAATAAAGGTGGGCAGGAAAGCAAGGGTGAGCTATTTATATATGTATCTTCCACCTGTATGATTCCTTTGGATTGTCTATGTCTTACTTACAAAGGTTCCTGCTTTCTTCAAAGTTGTCCCTCTCTACAGAGGTTTCTTGTCTCTAATTCTGGATACCACTCTCTTTCCTTATCCTTGCAAGCTTCAGCTTAGTAGTAGTTACTATTTACCCTGAGTTTACACAATAACCTGTGTTTTACAAATATTTGCCCCACATTTAAGTAAAGAACTTTCATTTTTTGGTTAAAGTTACCTTCACTTTTTTCAAATCTGAGCATGCCGTGCATTTTTTCCTAGAATCCTATTACACGTGAGTACAGACAATACAGCTATTCTGTTCACGACTGCACACCGAGTACCTGGCATACGGCCGAACATAGAGAGTAAACATTGGATTTGTGAATGAATACATGAATGAAGGAAGAAATGTAAAAGTAAAAACTCCCATAAAAGGCAGAAGCACCAGCTGCTTCTTTTTTGTTACTGTTTGATTATTGTCATTTGGTGATTTTAAGGTTGATTGTAGCTGGTCTCTGAAGCAGGCCTCCAGAGTTTCAACTCGACTCTTGCAATAGCTTCAATTGCAATCTTTCCTCCGCTTTTGGTTTCTCTCATCTGTTCCTAACCAGGAAATTGCAACCAGGCAATTTCTTTAATAGGCAAATCTGACCGTGTTGTTCTTTTCCTAAGCTTAACATGCTTTGATGTCGCCACGGCGTTCTGGATATACTATAATCTTCGGAATAAGAAATACAAGAAATACAAGATACCATCACTGCTATCCACCTCCTTTGGACTCTTATAATCCCCATTTATAAAAAAGATTAAGAAGTACTGTACCAATTTCCATTTCCATATATACAGTGCTTTCTCTTACCTGTGAACTTCTCCATGTTTTGCATAATCTATTTTATCCTCTTGACAGCAGCCAGGTCAGCATTTTGTATCAGTTCCTCACAGGTTAATTTAATGAGGGCCTGCATGTGCAGTGGGGTTACATTGTAAGAAAGGAATTGCAAATTGTTAAGAGACTGAGATTTCACAGGACTACTGGCACATCCGCTCATCTTGCCCTCTAGAGGGAGACAGTACTCATTACTTCAGTGTGTAAGCAAATCTCCACATGGGAGGGGAAAGGCATCTCTACATTTATTACACTGGAAACCAAGAAAACGCTTCCAGACTTTCTCTCCAATACGTAGGGTGTTTTCAGGGAGGTACATGTCTATATATAGAGATACACTGTCTCCAGTTTCCAAGGTGTTTATTATTCAAGCATTTCCTTTGCTCAGAAGGGCCAGACCATGTAGAAATGCCATAAACTCATGGATAATTTTCTCCCAACATTTATATTAAGTTTGTGAACAAATCAGATATACAAAGATAAATGGTATTTGTCAATATCTATTGAATGTAGTGTAAAGTGGCATTTCTATTTCCTCACCTGTTTCTACAGATCTTTGCACTGTTAGGCTACAGTGTCAGTTCTGTAAAGTTGACTGCCTTCATTACTTTCTACAATCTAAGTGACAATGACAGCTTCTGTGAGTGACAATTTCGAAAGCATTATTCAGCATAAAATTGATATGCCCTATTTTCTGGTCAGTTAAAATTAAGAAAGTAAAATCAATGAGAGACCAAATTTATATACATGAAGTATATTTAATTATGATCTTATCAAAAAGGAAATCTCGATATTAAGGTAAACTTCTCAAGGGGTGGTTTTAATTCTGGCCAATAAAGCCTACAAACTTGTTTCCAGATACATTGAAATGGACAATAAAAACTGCTTTGCCAAAAAGAAAACGATTCTGAGCCTGATAATCTATTCAAGTAAATTTGAAATTAAATTATTTTACCTTGTTTGGAATGTGTTGATGTCTATGGGACAATTGCTCCTTCATACTTAGTATCCCTTATTTACATGAGAGAATCAGGAAAATTAAAAACCATGAACTATGGTAAGATTTTGAAAAGCAGTAACACTAGAATGTGGTGATATATTGGAGAAAAACTTAATTGGCTTTAGTTCTTGACTTTGGATTTTGGAATAATCTTGGTCGTAGAGTCTATGCACAGGGAAAGGGGATAAAGGCTACTTTCAGGAAGAAGCTGGTCCAGTTTTCAGTTGGGGACATACATGTACATAGAAATATTTGGGAAAAAAACACATATGTGCTATGCAAATAGAATGTATCATCATGATGATCTGTGAAACAAGTTTTGTTTTTCATTTCAGACTTCTGAATTTGTTACTTACACAAATAATACAAATTCACTATGAAATAAAATAAAATAAAATATTCATCTATACTTAAACAAACCTGAGATAATGGTTGTTAATATGTTGATGGCTATACCCTCGGGCTTACATTACATATAATAAACAGCAAATTCCACTAAGGTCAGCATGTTGATTCCCTTATTTACTATTGAAGGACCAGTGCCTAAAAAAAATGTCTGGATATATTAGTACCCAAAGAATATTTGAATGAATGAATGCTTATGTTGTTACAACTTTTCTTTTTAATTAATATTCCACAAGTGTATTTACATGTCAGTAAGTATTAAACCATATCATTATTTAAGAAACAACTTTATAGTCTTCCTTCTATAACAATATTGGAATTTTTAAAGCCCTCTTTATGTTTTGAACTTTTAAATTGTTCCAGATGTTTATGTTACAAACTCCGGTGCTATTAAGCTTTTATCTACTAGTTTACTTCACAAACAACTTTCCATAAATGGAATTGCCAGTCAACGGCCATGTTCTTTTTCAGGGCCTGTGACACATATTGCCTTTAGCTCTCCAATTAAGTTGAAAGTTGAAGAGTTCCAACAGGGGTGCTTGTTTCCTGTGGAAAGATATTCCAGTTGAAACTTAGCTACAGGTGAAATAAAAATATAAAAATAATGAAGACTCTAACACTAGACTTAGCACAACATCCTGTTTTGCAGATAATTTATGTGTCTAAGTTGGGGTCTTTTTAAAAAATAGTTATAAGGTTAATTGCCTTACTCTTTCTTTCTCCTTCAGAGTGGAGACCTAACTACTGCTTTATCATAATAGTCCTTTCATTGTTTCATAATAGCTACCATATATGAATGAGAATATCTATTATGTTGTAGGCATGACATTGGGCCACCATATATGGAAGCTATTATGAAATAGTATGGGGTGTGTGAGTGTGTGTGTGTGTATATATAAATTATTACAACAAAAATATAAGATAGAATTATTTCACTAATTAGAAAATTGAGGCCGGGCGCGGTGGCTCAAGCCTGTAATCCCAGCACTTTGGGAGGCCGAGACGGGCGGATCATGAGGTCAGGAGATCGAGACCATCCTGGCTAACACGGTGAAACCCCGTCTCTACCAAAAAATACAAAAAACTAGCCGGGCGTGGTGGCGGGCGCCTGTAGTCCCAGCTACTCAGGAGGCTGAGGCAGGAGAATGGCGTGAACCCGGGAGGCGGAGCTTGCAGTGAGCTGAGATCCGGCCACTGCACTCCCCCCCGGGGGCGACAGAGAAAGACCCCGTCTAAAAAAAAAAAAAAAAAAAAAAAAGAAAATTGAGGTTCAGAATGAAAAAAATAATTTGCTCAGGTTTACTCAGGCTAGCAAGTGACAGAAGAGGATATAAAACAAGGTCTATCAGACTAACTTTGTGCCCTTTCAACTAACCTACACATAAAGAATGTATTGAGCATCTGTTCTGTTACTGTTATATGGGCTTTTACTGAAAATTGTTGATACAGTTAATTAGAAAATGAAAAGTCATTTATCTGTAACAAAACCTACATTTCTCTAATCTATCATATTGACATATTTATTCTGCTTCTATGATATAGTATCATGTAACAGTATATTGCAGTAACAGTATCTGCCTAAGGTGTTGCTTTATGGAGAGGATTATATAGTAAATGATGTAGTTTGGATTATTGCTCAGGAAATATTTACACTTTCTCACCTCACTGTCCCAGGTAAGTGGAGTACACTTTTCTACCCTACTGACATTGAGTTTGGCTGTAGAATTTGCAGTGATCAATGGGTTGTTTGCAATTGTGTTGTGAGCTTAAAATCGGCTTCGGTTGTTGGGGTTGGCCAATTAAATTCCTGTCTTCTATGAGAAAAGTATGTCTCAGTTACTTACTGGTCCAAGGAATATAAGATACACGTAGACTTTATTATTTTTCTCTTTTAATTGACTAAGGCAATAAATTAAGTTGATTGCTTTTCTAATTAAACCACCCTGGCGTATCTGGGATAATACCTACATGGACATGAAAAATTCTTTTAGGTATTGCTAGATTTTATTTTCTAATATTTCATGTGCCTGAGAGATCCTTGTTCCATAGTTTTATTTTTATCTGTATTATTATTATTATTATTATTATTATTATTGTTATTATTTGTATAGTTTCGGAATCATGGCAATGCTGGCCTTAAAAAACAAGATGTAAAATTTTCAAAAAAAATTCCCTGCATGAGATTTTTTTACAGTTTCTAATATTTTTTCCTTAGTTGATAGAATTTGCCAGTAAAGTCTTTTGGAACTGAAATTTTATTTGTGAAATGGTTTTTTTGTCTGTCTGTTTCTTTGTTTTTGAGACGGAGTTTTGCTCTTGTTGCCGAGGCTAGAGTGCAATGATGGGATCTTGGCTCACTACAACCTCCACCACCTGGGTTCAAGCGATTCTCCTCGCTCAGCCTCCCCAGTAGCTGGGATTACAGGCATGCGCCACCATGCCCAGCTACTTTTTTTGTATTTTTAGTATACAAAAGGTTTCTCCATGTTGGTCAGGCTGGTCTCGAACTCCTGACCTTAGGTGATCTGCCCGCCTCGCCCTCCCAAACTGCTGGGATTACAGACATGAGCCACCACGCCTGGTCGTAATGCTTTTTATATATGAATTCAACCTAGTTAAGAGTCATAGGTTCATGATGTAGGTTGTCTATTGCCCCGAATGAACTTTGGTGGTCTGTATCATTAAAAATGCTTGTCTTCAAGCTAGTAGTAGAATTTATTGCCATAAAGTTGTTCATAACATTACTTTATTATCCTTTTAATGTTAGTTGGAACTTCAATGATGTACCGTTTTCCATTCCTGACACTAATAATTCCTACCTTTATTTATCTTGCTTTAGATTGGCTGGAGGTCTGTCCATTTGTTTTTCCTTTTATCAATTATTTCACATGGTATTCATGAATAATAATATCACTTTGTACCACATACATATATAGAACTATAATTGGTCAATGTACAATATAAAAATAAAAATAAAAACCAATTCCGGCAATAATGATTTTTCTCTATTTCTATTTGTTTTTCAAGTTCAGTGGTTTCAGTTTTTTTTTTTTAATATTTGCATGGAATATTTTTTCCATCCTTTATTTTTTAAAATCACTTTATTGAGATATAATTCACATGTCATAAATCCCAACCATTTAAGATAAGTAGTTTTTCAGAATATTCACAGAGCTCTGCATTCATCACTGCAATATAATTTTAGAAAATTTTCATCACACCCCCAGGACCCATCTATTAATGCTTAATGGTATTTTTACTTTTAAGTGGTAGTTACGTTGTTATATTTAAAGTGGGTTTCTGTAGACAGCATGTAGTTAGTTCTTTTTTTCCGCCATTCTGAGTTTCAGCTCTTCGCTTCATTATTTCCATTCTAAATATTTCTGTCAAATTTATCTATTCTTATTTTTCTTGTTTCTTAAGAAGGTATCATAGATGATTGATTTAAGGTCTTTACTATTTTCTAGTATAAACATTTAATGCTATAAATTTCTGTATAGAGAAGATAATTACTGCTTATCTGCCTCCCATACATTTTTGTATTATGTGCTTTAATTTTTGTTCAATTCGAAATATTTCATAATTTTTTCTTCTGACTTGGTCTTTTATCCATGAATACTTAGGTCTATGTCTGTATATTTTTAATTTAGAAAATTTTAATGATATCTTTTTGCTGTTGAGTTTTAATTTGATTTCATTTTGGTTAGAACATTTAATTTGTAAAATTTAAATTCTTTTACAACTTTTGGGATTTTATTTTTCTAACAATATAGTCCACCTTGCCAAATGTTCCATTTGATTTGGGAAAAGATGTATAGTTTTCTGTTGATATGTGGATGTTTCTACCATTGCACATACTACCATGGCTAGTACATATGAGAAAGTGAACTTTCAATTTTATTTAGTTTTAATTTCTTTAAATTTAAATTTAAATAGCTGCATTTGGTCAAAGTCTACTATATTGGAGCACACAGTAATATAATTATTAACATATAAGAAAATTTGACTTTTATATTTACCTTCATTTTTGAAGTTGCCACAGATCTTTATTTGCAAAAAAAAAAAAAAAAAAAAAAGCTTTCCATAATATTCTACACTTTCAAAAAGTTAATTACTAACCCAAGGGGTTCCTAGGGACAGCTGGGTGAGCACGAGAAAATCCAAGCTGGCTTGGGCTTACTAGAAGATGTGGGTTGGACCTATATAGTGACTGGCGTGGAGGGATAGGACTGGGGAATGTTCTCACTAGTAGAAAGTTTAAATTTCGCACTGGCACTAAATGAGAATATGACCTAACAGTCTTTCTTACCAGTCTGTCCAGATGTAGGACCAAGAACAAAAAAAGAATTGAGGTTTAAAAAAAGTCAATAATCAAACATCAAAAATGAAGTCAGACTTTGATTACACCCTGTTTAACTGTATTCCAAGAAACGCAAAAATGAATTAATTTTTGACAAGTTTAGCATCATGACTCATTCAAAAGAAATACAGGTGTGAAAAAATAAGTAAGCAGACACATAAATACATTGAAAAGTAATTTAAATGTTCAAATATGACACTTATAAAAGTAAATTGAAATGGAGATCAGTCATGAAGAATCCCTGAGTAGACAAAGCCAGTTAGGCCTCATAAGTAACCTTAACTTTGCTTGATTTGCAAACAAACAAAACTTAACTTGAGTTGGCTATTTCTTGCAAATGCCAATATTAAAGAAAAATGAAACTTAAGGCTAACCAATCAGAAGTTATTACAGTTACATAACTAAGAACTTTCTAGGAGGACTGACCAAATAAGACAATTGTATAACTGTAACCAATTAAATATTTTATTTGCTTTACTTTTATGTTCACCCTATAAAAGTTCTCCCTTTGTGTTAGTCCGTGGAACCTCTGAACCACTGCTAATTTGGAGCTGCATCATTCATAAATTGCTGTTTGACTAAATAAACCCATTAAAATTTTATTGTGTCTCAGTTACCAAAGAGATCACCAAAGAAATTCCACTAGAACAGACATAAAAATAATACTCTGGAGGCCAGGCATGGCGGCTCACGCCTGTAATCCTAGCACTTTGGGAGGCCGAAACGGGTGGATCACAAGGTCAGGAGTTCAAGACCAGCCTCACCAAGATGGTGAAACCCCATCTCTACTAAAAATACAAAAAATTAGCTGGGCACGGTGGCAAGCACCTGTAATCCCAGATACTTGGGAGGCTGAGGCAGGAGAATCACTGGAACCTGGGGTGCGGAGCTGCCATGAGCCAAGATCACACCACTGCACTCCAGCCTGGGTGACAGAGTGAGACTGCGTCTCAAAAAAAAAAAAAAAAAAAAAAACTCTAGAATTTCTTTAGCTTTATCTCCTGAAGTCCCACATGTATTTCTCCTAACTTTTTAAAAACTATTTTCCTGCAAAATTGAAGCTTTATTCTCTCTCTCTCTCATAAAACTCTACCTGTGTTAGCTTTCTCATCTACTTTCTCATCTACTTTTGTTCCATACAATGAAATCCACTATGTTGTAAGTAACATTCTATCCTTTCTTATGTTAATGAGTTTCACCCAGTTTAGGCCCTTTTATTATTGCAATTCTCTTTTTTAAGTTGTGTAGTATTATAAAGCCAACTGCCAAAACTTGATGATGTAAATCTGTAAAAGCAATAAAAATTCCTTATATCTCATTATTCTGCAGGTTAACTGAGCTCAACTGAGTGTTTCTTACACTTCATGTACTGTTACCAGGGACAAGATCATTGCCAACTCCATTGAGTAGGGATTTTCAATGAGGCCCATGCACACAGGTTGCAATTATTGATAGATTTATTTTCAGATTTCTGTTTGGGCTCAACCAGGATGCTTTGATTCTCCTATAGGTAGCTTCTCAACACTGCTTGGAGTTCTCACAGCGTAGCTGCTGAACTTCAAGAAGGAACCTTCCAAAATTTAAAGTCTGAAGCTGCTGAATTCTTAAGGGCCCATCTTCAGAAGTTGTACAGTGTAATTTCTGCCTCATTGTATCAGTGAAAACAATTTACAAGATAAACTCAGATTCCAGGAAAAAGGAAATAGATTCAAACTCTTAGTAGGAAACATGACAAAGACGTTGTAGCCACCTTTAATGTCATGTGTTTTTATAACTTTTTCCACAAAAACAAAAATTTGTTTATGCTGATTCAAGAGACCTTCCTTCTTTTTCAGGCAAGAAAGTTGAAAAGCAATGGAGACTTAAACATTACCATATGTTGACAATGCTAAAATGTTTATTTTTTATATTTCATAAATCAAGAATAATCTCATAATCAATAGTAGGTAATACTTACAATTGGTAGCATATATTTTCTTTATAAATGATGTATGTGAAGATTTAGTTTACAATAAATAGACTTATATTTGATGAAATATATAATTTGAGGTTTGTATGTGTCTACTTTGCATTAATTATTCTCTTTTCAAGCTGCAAATACTCGAAATTTTATTCTATGCCCAATGTTGTTATTCTTTGTGTGCTGCACATGTAGTCTCTGCTACAATAATACCTTTGATAGAAGGAAAAAGAGTCTATGAGAAGACCAACTATATTTGTCAGGGGGTTCATCAAATAGGTTAGGCTACGCTGCTTTAAAAAAATCCCCAAATCTGTGGTTTAGTACAATGAAAGATATTTTTCTCCCATGCCACCTGAATGTTGCTCGTTTCGGTGAGGAACTTCGTTTTATGCAGTCATTCACACACCCATGTTGATAGGGTGTTTGTTCACATTTTATCTAGTATCACATCATCTTATAGTATGGGAGCACAAAAACGAGATGGATGGTGATACAGGTACAGACTCTTCTGCTTTTTTCTATTCCTAACTATCTATTCCACAATTTGTTCATCCTAATAAAGATGGCTTCACACAAATAGAGAAGGAGCTTGATTTGTGGGAGAGCAGATGGAGTGTTGGCTGTGTATATCTCGCTCTACATTGGCCTGTATTTCTTCCAGCCAGTGTGATAAAAGGGACTTCAGGAATTTTCATATTTAAAAAAAAGTTACACTCTAAGTCAATTATTCATGTTAAAATGTCCATTACTAAAGATTTGTTACAGTGGATTAAGAAAGTATCTCTCATTAACACAATTATGTGACTATGTTTTGAATGCTGAACACTTTGAATCAGTATTATAAAGTTGTGAGAGGTTTTTTATGAGTGAACTTAGTAAAAAATAACTTGATATAGGGAAAATCTAGATTCAACTCAGTAAAGTCAGCCTCAAGTAGTATGTTTATATGATTCCTGCAACTCAGGCAAGGATAATGGCGCTGAGCTTTTCAGAGTGACAGAGGGAACATATGAAGAGCATGTCAAATAAGTGGTGGCATTATATCAAAATAAATCTTACTTTAAGTGACTTGCTCCCCACAATAACAACTAAAAGAAAACAATTGTGAGAAATTTTGGTGGCGTTCTCCAAATATTTCTAATTCTCTGCCTTCAGGGTTCATGCAAATTTTCACTTTCTCACCTGTTATTATGAATGGGGCCTGAATCAGGTCTGATTCATGGGCATGTTATCAGTGGGGTCACATGGTTCCCTGGTTAGAACATTCCAGGCATTTAAGAGAGCCCAGACATAAACAAAAACTACCTCTAGATGACCACACCTGACTACAGATGAGTGAGCGATCCCCTCTGAGAATGCTTAACTCTTGCAGAGCTGCCAAGGTTGCCCATCAGCTTATGAGCTACTGAATTTTTGTTATTTGGCAACAATAGCAAACTGATACAAAGACCTGGGAGATGACTGTCATCACAGTGCATTGACTGCAATGCCACTTTTTCTGAGCACTGATTATGTGTTCCAGATACTGTTCAAAGTCATTTTTATTTTATCATATTTGAACCTTGTACCAATTAGATTGCTATGGTATTATCCTCATTTTACTGCTAAGATAATTTAAGTAGCAGAAAACCAGCAACTCATCCAAGGATTTTAATACATCGTATGGCATAATGGAAAAGCGGGCAGTTTCATGTTTAGGCCTGTTTGTATATCACTGCATTATTTTGCTCAAGGTCACAGAAATCTATTTGTATGACATTAGCAGATTGTTTTGGCTGATTGTTAGCCATTATTTTGGCTCGGCTTTCCTCAATTCGGATTGGTGATGTCAAGGGCCTTCCAGCTAAGAATTTAGTTTCATATTCTGCTCCACAATTTTGATTCAGGCTAGGGGAACAGCAAATGTGGTAGATGTAAGTTTCTATGCAACAACATTTTGTCTGATTAAAGGGGCAAATGCTTAGATGTTCTACTGTGACTCTTTATTGTGCAGCTGTACGATGGCTCCCTTCGCTCTCACCCTTTGTCCCAGACCCTGGGCACTCACCCTGATCTCTCCTTTTGGGGTCAGCTAGCGTGTATTCTGTTCTGGGTAGTTTCTCTACGCCAAGCCAGCAAAAGGTGACAAGTAATTTTCCAGAGGATATTTAGTGACAATTACTAAAAGAAAAGATTCAGTGAGAAAAATGATAAACTGAAGTAGAAATAAAACAAAATACAATAAAATGAAATTCAATAAAGAACATGGAGAAAACTTTCAGGTCTGACACAGGCTCAACAGTTATTCCCCAACCCCTTACTAAAATGATACCTGGAGATGGATTGAGATTTTACCATAGCCTTATGTTCTCTGGTGTGAGGTTAATCAAACTGACCTCATCTTTCAGATTCCTTGACAATGACCACAAAAACCCTCTACTTTTTCTCAGAACTTAGGTTAGAAGACGCATGGATTGCCAAAGACTGATGCCCTCCTGCCTTATATTTTTAAAGCCACCTACAATGGATTGAAAAAAGACCTCTAAGCCAGTGGTTCTGAAATTTTAGTTTGCATCATGATAAAGACTTGTTATAAAACAGGTTATCAGATGTCACATGAGGTTTCTTATTTAATTAGTCTGTGCAGGGCCTGAGAATCTGCATTTTTAACAAGTTGCTGAGAGATGCTAATATTGCTAGACTGGGGACCAACATTGAAACTCCTGCTCTTGTTTTTTTTTTTTTTTTTTTTTCTTAGCTTAGTTAAAATATGTTATCTTACAATTCAGAGTCTTTCTCCTGAAATTATAGCTACTGAAAATATAGCTATACGTTAAGGAAACAGAGTTTGCTATTTCTATTTTCCAGTTTCAAGGGTACCACAGCATTCATAATTGTGGCAAAATTTTAAAGCAGACCTATTGCAATTCTAGTTATTCTTTAGATTCAGATACACCTAGGAAAAAATGTAGTTACAGTTTTATAGGAAGAAGACTTGGTACTAGGGTGAATCTCAACCTATTTTCAGGCTATAGTTTTAAAACATAGTACTTCATGTAAATCTAGATGGCTCTGATAATTGAAAAAGGAAGAAAACTGCAAATTAATTTGTTTCCTCAATGGCTGTGTAAAAACAGACATTCCACAATGATGTTAACCCCAGGAGATCATGGTGAAAAATAGCCCACTGATGTTTTGATTACCACAATGAGTTTGTGGAGGCATCACTGATATATGGTTATGACTGTATATTTACTCACAACTTTATTGAACTCCATTATGAAAGTTTATAGCAGAGTTACATCATTATAAGTAACACGAGCAGCTAGAAAACCCTGAGGAAACATAGTTAAGTAGAGGATTAAATAGTTTTTTAAAATGGATGAAATAGTCTAGTATCAATTAGAGAAAGGATTATTTTCAACTGTGAAAGCCAAGGCTTTCTGTCACTTGTCTGTGGGGTTATGGCTCTCTCTGCAATGAAATCAATACAAGACTAGTTTTTGTAAACTGCCTATTTGAAGGACTGAGGAAAACAAATACACTATTTTCACCAAAGTAATCAAATTGTAGATTGGCATCCTAATCATCTTCTATGGAAATTATTGATCCTAGTGGCATGGCAGCTGTCACCTTTCTTCTCAGTAAGGGGCCAGCTGTTACTGTCATTGGACTCAAATTCTCTGTCAAACACTGATGTTGAACACAAAGTTAATGTGTCTCCCAGCCCAATTTGAAAAGTATCTTACATTGATGTATTCCTTTAATTATCTTTAAAAGTAAAACATTCTTTTTATCAAATTCTCTTTTCTCATAGATATATAATCCAACTGGTATAGCGTTCATTTGTGAAGGAAAAATTAAACCAGAAGATATAATAGAATCATGCTAGTATAATTAATACCTTAAAATTAATTATATTACATATAATTAATGTTTTTAAAATAGTCATTAAAATGACCAAATTAAACGCTTTTTCTTTAATAATATGAAAGGTTGGAGTGGCTATGAAGATTTATATATGGCACAATACATAAAAGATGAAAAAAAGTTAAATAAAACAAAATCTGGACATGCCAGCTTAACTCCAAAAAGCATACTAGACTTCAAAGTCACTCTTACTTTTTGGTGTTGAGAGAGCAGGTGTTGGGACCGAGTGTGGCTTCATAGCATGCTTGCATATTCCTCCCAAGTGAGCCAAGAATTCATGGCCCTGATGCCTCTTTTCCCAAGTCATTTCTCAGATTTGTGTCTGCAGTGATAAACCTTAAGGGATGAGGTAATGTGTCTCATCAGGATAAAAAAGAGGCATTCTCCATATTCCATTTCTGTAATGTAGTTTGCTGAAAGTACAAACTCCTTCTGGGTCTCTGCATGCCCTGGTTATGGCTTAGTGGCAAGATGATCCTAATCAAATATACTGACACTCAGCCTGGTTGCTGTGTGGTGAGCAAAAACGACTTTGTCTTTGATCCAGGAGATTCTTACCTTCTGTCGTTGACTAGAAACAATAGTAATAGGCAGTTTCTAGAAGTAAATTTGCTAATTTAATAGCTATAGCAAAATAGCTATGCAAACGATACAAAACACAGTAAATTAAGAAAATATGTATATTCCTACAGCTGCCTGTTTCAGAACACCATCTAATTAAAATAATTAAACATTGTAAACCAAAAATAAAATCCTAAGTCCCTCACCAACTAAATACAGAAAAACCTTAAAAACAAAGTTCCCAGCCATGATAGGACAGAAAGTCAGACAGGCTCATTATGCCCCCTCTCTTTTGCAATTTAGACACAGCAACTAACCTCATGAGATTGACAGGACAGACTCTCTGTGGCAATAAGATGTAAAATTATAAACAGGACCTAAGGCTATGCCAGGCAACGGTTAAGCCATGCAGTACACTTAAAGAATAAACTGTGTTCTGTCTGCGACCAGGCTTTTTTTTTTTTTTTCCTCCTTTTTTCTCTAGCAGCTAAACAAGCACTGACCCTTGAGATAAGCAATATTAAAACAATTACAAATCATCTACCTCACAGATGATGAGTAACTGAAACCCTGTTCCACCAGCGATAACTACAACTTTGATTGGACAAGAAACTGATTTCAATAACTTTCTCCAGTTAAGAAGACTACTGACCAAAGATGGCCAAATAGGAACAGCTCCAGTCTGTAGCTCCCAGCGTGATCGACATAGGAGATTGGTGATTTCTGCATTTTCAACTGAGATACCTGGTTCATCTCACTGGGACTGGTTGGACAGTGGGTGCAGCCCACAGAAGGGTGAGCCAAAGCAGGGCAGGGCATTGCCTCACCCAGGAAGCACAAAGGGTCTGGGGATTTCCCTTTTCTAGCCAAGGGAAGCCATGACAGACTACCTGGAAAAGTGGGACACTCACACACAAATACTGTGCTTTTCCCAAGGTCTTAGCAACTGGCAGACAAGGTGATTCTCATCCGTGCCTGGTTCAGTGATTCCCACACCCATGGAGCCTTGCTCACTGCAAGTCCAGCAGTCTGTGATCAATCAGGGAGACTGCAGCCTGGCTGGGGGAGGAGCGCCTGCTATTGCTGAGGCTTGAGTAGGTAAACAAAGCCACCAGGAAGCTCGAACAGCGTGGAGTCCACCACAGCTCAACAAGGCCTACTGTCTCTAGACTCCACCTCTGTGGGCAGGGCATAGCAGAACAAAGGACAGCAGACAACTTCTGCAGACTTAAAAGTCCCTGTCTGACAGCTCTGAAGAGAGCAGTGGTTCTCCCAGCATGACATTTGAGCTCTGAGAACGGACAGATTGCCTTCTCAAGTGGGTCCCTGACCTCCGTGTAGCCCAAGTGAGAGATACCTCCCAGTTGGGGCTGACAGACAATTCATATAAGTGGCTGCCCCCTGTGACAAAGCTTCCAGAGGAAGGATCAGGCAGCAGTATTTACTGTTCTGAAATATTTGCTGTTTTGCAGTCTCTGCTGGTGATACCCAGACAAACAGGGTCTGGAGTAGAACTCAGCAAACTCTAACAGACCTGCAGCTGAGGGACCTGACTGTTGGAAGGAAAACTAACAAACAGAAAGGAATAACATCAACATCAACAAAAACGGTCATCTACACCAAAACCCCATCTGTAGGTCACCAATATCAAAGACTAAACGTAGATAAAACCACAAAGTTGGGGCAAAACCAGAGCAGAAAAGCTGAAAATTCTAAAACACAGAGCACCTCTTCTCCACCAAAGGATCATAACTCCTTGCCAGCAACAGAACAAAGCTGGACAGAGAATGACTTCGATGAGCTGACATAAGTAGATTTCAGAAGGTTGGTAATAACATACTTCTCTGAGCTAAAGGAGAATGTTCGAACCTATTGCAGGAAGCCAAAATTCTTGAAAAAAGATTAGACGAATGACTAACTAGAATAAACAGTGTAGAGAAGACCTTAAATAAACTGATGGAGCTGAAAGCCATGGCATGAGAAATTTGTGACACATGCATAAGCTTCAATAGCTGATTGATCAAGTGGAAGAAAGGGTATCAGTGATTGAAGATCAACTTAATGAAATAAAATGAGAAAACAAGATTAGAGAAAAAAGAGGAAAAAGAAGCAAACAAAGCCTCCAAGAAATATGGGACTATGTTAAAAGACCAAATGTATGTTTGATTGGTGTACCTGAAAATGATGGGGAGAATGGAACCAACCTGGAAAATGCTCTTCAGGATATGATCCAGGAGAACTTCCCCAACGTAGCAGAGCAGGCCAATATTCAAATTCAGGGAATACAGAGAACACCACAAGGATAATCCTCGAGAAGAGCAACCCCAAAACATATAACTGTCAGATTCACCAAGGTCTAAATGAAGGAAAAAGTGTTAAGGGCAGCCAGAGAGAAAGGTCGAGTTACCCACAAAGGGAAGTCCATCAGACTGACAGCGGGTCTCTCAACAGAAACCCTACAAACCAGAAGAGAGTGGGGGCCAATCTTCAACATTCTTAAAGAAAAGAATTTTCAACCCAGAATTTCATATCCAGCCAAACTAAGTTTCATAAGTGAAGGAGAAATAAAATCCTTTACAGACAGGCAAATGCTGAGAGATTTTTTTCACAACCAGGTCTGCATTGAAAGAGCTCCTGAAGGAAACACTAAACATGGAAAGAAACAACCGGTAACAGCCACTGCAAAAATATGCCAGATTGTAAACACCATCGATGCTAGGAAGAAACTGCATGAACTAATGGGCAAAATAACCAGTGAACATCACAATGACAGGATCAAATTCACACATAACAGTATTAATTATAAATGTAAATGGGCTAAATGCCCCAATTAAAAGACACAGATGGCAAATGGGATAAAAAGTCAAGATCCATCAGTGTGCTGTATTCAGGAGACCCATCTCACATGCAAAGACACACATAGGCTCAGAATAAACGGATGCAAGAAGATCTACCATGCAAATGGAAAGAAAAAAAAAATCAGGGGTTACAATCCTAGTCTCTGATAAAAAAGACTTCAAACCAACAAAGATCTAGAGTCAAAGGAGGGAATTACATAATGGTAAAGGAATCTATTCAACAAGAAGAGCTAACTATCCTAAATACATATTCACCCAATACAGGAGCACCCAGATTTGTAAAGCAAGTCCTTAGAGACCTACGAAGAGATTTAGACTCCTGCACAATAATAATGGGAGATTTTAACACCCCACTGTCAATAATAGACAGATCAACAAGACAGAAGGTTAAAAAGGATATCCAGGACCTGAACTCAACACAGCAGACCTAATAGACGTCTACAGAACTCTCCACCCCAAATCAACAGAATATACATTCTTCTCAGCATCACATCACATTATTCTAAAACTGACCACATAATTGGAAGTAAAGCACTCTTCAGCAAATGTAAGAGAACAATATCACAAAAAACTGTCTCTCAGACCACAGTGCAATCAAATTAGAATGCAGGATTAAGAAACTCACTGAAAACCGCACAACTACATGGAAACTGCAAACCTGCTCCTGAATGACTACTGGGTAAATAACGAAATGAAGACAGAAATAAAGATGTTATTTGAAACCAATGAGAACAAAGACACAACATACCAGAATCTGTGGGATACATTTAAAGTAGTGTGTAGAGGGAAGTTTATAGCACTAAATGCCCATAAGAGAAAGCAGGAAAGATCTAAAATTGACACCCTAACATCACAATGAAAAGAACTAGAGAAGCAAGAGCAGACAAATTCAAACCCTAGCAGAAGGCAAGAAATAACTAAGATCAGAGCAGAATTGAGAGAGATAAAGACACACAAAACCCTTCAAAAAATCAGTGAATCTAGGAGCTGGTTTTTTTGAAAAGATCAACAAAATTGATAGACTGCTTGCAAGACTAACAAAGAAGAAAAGAGAAGAATCAAATAGATGCAATAAAAAATGATAAAGGGGACATCACCACTGATCCCACAGAAATACAAACTACCATCAGAGAATACTATAAATACCTTTATGTAAATCAACTAGAAAATCTAGAAGAAATGGACAAATTCCTGGACACATACTCCTTCCCAAGACTAAACCAGGAAAAAGTTGAATCTCTGAATAGACCAACAGCAGGCCCTGAAATTGAGGCAATAATTAAGAGCCTACCAACGAAAAAAAGTCCATGACCAGTCGGATTCACAGCTGAATTCTACCAGAGGTACAAAGAGAGGAACTGGCAACATTCCTTCTGAAACTATTCCAATCAATAGAAAACGAGGGAATCCTCCCAACTCATTTTATGAGGCCAACATCATTCTGATACCAAAACCTGGCAGAGACACAACAAAAATGAGAATTTTAGACCAATGTCCCTGATAAGCATCAATGCAAAATCCTCAATAAAATACTGGCAAACTGAATCCAGCAGCACATCAAAAAGCTTATCCACCACAATCAAGTTGGCTTCATCCCTGTGATGCAAGGCTGATTCAACATACAAAAATCAAAAAATGTAACCCACCACATGAACAGAACCAATGACAAAAATGACACGATCATCTCAATAGATGCAGAAAAGGCCTTCGACATAATTCAACAGCCCTTCATGCTAAAAACTCTCAATAAAGTAGGTATTGATGGAATGTATCTCAAAATATTAAGACCTATTTATGACAAACCCACAGCCAATATCACACTGAATGAGCAATAGCTGGAAGCATTCCCTTTGAAAACCAGCACAAGACAAGTATGCTTTCTCTCACCACTCCTATTCGACATAATGTTGGAAGTTCTGGCCAGGACAATCAGGCAAGAGAAAGAAACAAAGGGTATTCAAGTAGCAAAAGAGGAAGTCAAATTGTCCCTCTTTGCAGATGACATTATTGTATATTTAGAAAACCCCATTGTCTCAGCCCAAAATCTTCTTAAGCTGATAAGCAGCTTCAGCAAAGTCTCAGGATACAAAATCAGTGTGCAAAAATCACAAGCATTCCTATAAACCATTAACAGACAAACAGAGAGCTGAATTATGAGTGAACCCCCATTCACAATTGCTACAAAGAGAATAAAATACTTAAGAATCTAACTTACAAGGGATGTGAAGGAACTCTTCAAGGAGAACTACAAAACACTACTCAAGGAAATAAAAGAAGATACAAATAAAAGGAAGAATATTCCATGCTCATAGATAGGAAGAATCAATATCATGAAAATGGTCATACTGCCTCAAGTAATTTAATATTTGATGCTATCCCCATCAAGCTACCAATGACTTTCTTCACAGAATTGGAAAAAGAAACTACTTTAAAGTTTACATGGAACCAAAAAAGAGCCTGCATTGCCAAGACAATCCTAAGCAAAAAGAACAAAGCTGGAGGCATCACGCTACCTGCCTTCAAACTATACTGCAAGGCTACAGTAACCAAAACAGCATGATACTGGTACCAAAACAGAGATACACATCAATGGAACAGAACAGGGGCCTCAGAAATAACACCACCACATCTACAACCATTTGATCTTTGACAAACCTGACAAAAACAAGCAATGGGGAAAGGATTCCCTATTTAACAAATGGTGCTGGGAAAACTGGTTAGCCATATGTAGAAAGCTGAAACTGGATCCCTTCCTTACACCTTATACAAAAATTAATTCAAGGTGGAATAAAGAATTAAATGTTAGACCTAAAACCATAAAAACTCTAGAAGAAAACCTAGGCAATACCATTCAGGACATAGGCATGGACAAGGACTTCATGACTAAAACACCAAAAGCAATGGCAATAAAAGTCAAAATAGACAAATGGGATCTAATTAAACTAAAGAGCTTATGCACGCAAAAGAATCTACCATCAGAATGATCCGGCAACCTACAGAATGGGAGAAAATTTTTTCAATTACAAAGGGCTAATATCCAGAATCTAAGAAGAAACTCAAACAAATTTACTAGAAAAAAAATCCCATCAAAAAGTGGGCAACAAAAGAAGACATCTTTGCAGCCAACAGACATATGGAAAGATGCTCATCATCACTGGTCATCAGAGAAATGCAAATCAAAACCACATTGAAATACCATCTCACACCAGTTAAATGATGATCATTAAAAAGTCAGGAAACAACAGATGCTGAAGAGGATGTGGAGAAATAGGAACACTTTTAAACTGTTGGTGGGAGTGTAAAGTAGTTAAATCATTGTGGAAGATAGTGTGGCGATTCCTCAAGGATCTAGAACCAGAAATATCGTTTGACACAGCAGTCCAATTACTGGGTATATACTGAAAGGATTATAAATCATGCTACTATAAAGACATGTGCACATGTATGTTTATTGAGGCACTATTCACAATAGCAAAGACTAGGAACCAGCTCAAATATCCATCAAAGGTAGACTGAATTAAGAAAATGTTGCATATATACACCATGGAATACTATGCAGCCATAGAAAAGGATGAGTTCATGTCCTTTGCAGGGACATGGATGAAGCTGGAAACCATCATTCTCAGCAAACTATCACAAGGACAGAAAACCAAACACCACACGTTCTCACTCATAGGTGGGAATTGAATAATGAGATCACTTGGACACAGGACAGGGAACATCACACACTGAGGCCTGTTGTGTAGTGAGGGGCTGGCGGAGGGAGAGCATTAGAAGAATTACCTAATGTAAATGATGAGCTGATGGGTACGTCAAACCAACATAGCACATGTATACCTACGTATCAAACCTGCATGTTGTGCACATATACCCTAGAACTTACAGTCAAATTGAAAAAAAAAAAGACTGCTGACCATAAACTGATTCTTGCCAGTTTATGGAGGCTGCACACTTGAGTGCTTATGTGTCCTGAAATGATTTTTTGACATATCCAGCCTATTTGTAATACATTTCATGGTAAGTCTGTGCTCCAGTGTGAACATGAGTTGTATGTTACATGTGTGTTTGTTCAATTCATATGTGCCAGACAGTGTGGCAATTCCTCAAAGACCTAAAGACAGAAATACCCTTCAACCCAGCAATCCCATTACTGGGTACTTACCCAAAGGAATATAAATCATTATATTATAAAGACATATGCACAGATGTGTTCATTGTGGCACTATTCACAAAAACAAAGACATAGAATCAACCTAAATGCCCACCTATATTAGACTGGATAAAGAAAATGTGGTAGAGATATACCATGGAATACTACACAGCCATAAA
Organism: Piliocolobus tephrosceles; assembly: GCF_002776525.5. Lineage (NCBI taxonomy): Eukaryota > Metazoa > Chordata > Mammalia > Primates > Cercopithecidae > Piliocolobus > Piliocolobus tephrosceles. The sequence continues at coordinate 98,537,760 of NC_045437.1, read as the reverse complement.
AAAATAATGAGATTATGTTCTTTGTAGGGACATGGATAGAGCTGGCGGCCATTATCCTTAGCAAACTAGCACAGGAACAGAAAACCAAATATTGTGTTTTCTCACTTGTAAGTGGGAGGTAAATGTGATGACAACACATGGACAGAGGGGAACAACGCACATTTTGGTCTTTTGAGTTTTCAGGTGGGAGGCAGGAGAGGATCAGGAAAAATAACTAATGGGTACTAGGCTTACTACCTGGCTGATGAAATAATCTGTGCAACAAACCCTCATGACACACACAAGTCAAACTTACACATGTCCCCCTGAACTTCAAAAAAGTTAAAAAAAAATTACAAAAATAAAATCATGTGCCAATACATTAGATTTTATGCAACCTGCTTCAATTTGATTTACTATTTTTGTTTTGGGAAAGATAAAAACCCTTTTTAATATAAGAGACACTGCTTAGTAACATAGGTAGTCAATCGTATACCCCTCAGCCAAAAATATTTTCCTGTTGGATTTATCCTATTGGATTTTACCATTTCCTTATCCATGAGATCTGTATTTTATCACCTTGGGAATTACATTACTGACTACTAAAATCTCCCAGAGACATATTTTCAAACAATATGTAGTGAAGACAACTTAGCCCACTGACTATAAAGTCATACAAATATGATTATTTTAGATTAAGAAAATATAAAAAGATATGAACTGCATTTGCCATGTATTACTACATAGGTGAGCATTAAGAACTACTCAGGAATAAACAAAATCCATCATCTACTTTTATGCCTTTTATGGGGCATCGATTTGCCTGTCAATTACTGAGCATGCAGCATGTGCTAGTTTTTGTGAATAGCACTTTACAGATTATCCTTTATCCCTATAATATTATTCAAGTTAAATATGTTCATGCTTTATGAAACAATTTAGAAATGTCTATCTACAAGCAAATGCTTATATATATATATATATATATATATATATATATATATATATATATATATTTCTATTTCATTGCAGGTATTTGGAAACTGTATAATTATATTAACGGCAATTTATATAGTTTGCATATTTATATATTATATAATATGCAATGTGATGGATTTACAAACAGATAATGAAAGGGGAGAACTGTATTAGACCCTTAATTAAATGGTGGTTCTAAGAACCATGCTGTAAAACATGAACATGTTATACATGCTCAAATCTCATGTTGAATTTTAATTCCCAGTGCTGGAGGTGGGGCTTGGTGGGAGGTTTTCGGATCATGGGGGCAGATCTCTCATGACTTGCTGCTGTCTTCATGATAGTAAATTCTTGAGAGATCTGGTCATTCAAAAGTGTGTGACACCTCCCTGCCCCCACTCTCTCTCTCTCTTGCTCCCATTCGTTCTCACCATGTTATGTGACTGCTCCACCTTTGCCTTTCACCACAACTGGAAGCTTCTTGAGACCTCTCCAGGGCAGATGCTCCTATATATACTTCCTTTACAGATGGCAGAACCATGAGCCAAATTACCCAGTCTCAGGTATTTCTTTATAGAAATACAAGACCAGCCTAATACAACAACAAGGCCAAGAATCAAAATAGTAATTTTGACAGTACAATAAGTACATAATTATCCACTGAACAGAACTTCATGCTTTGTCCAAATATTAATAAAATTAATAATATAATTATGTTATATTATTAATAAAATAAAATTGTATTATATTATTATTTTACCGGTCATGTGGGAGTGAATATATCAGACAGTATATGATTTCTATTTCTAACCAACAACAATTTCTTTCCTTCTTTTTTATGAACTGAATCTGATTTTGTTCACTTATCTACTATAAAAGCATAATAACCCTGTCCTAAATTTAAAAGTAAATCTGCTTTCATGTAAACTCATCATGGAAATCTCAAACCATTTATAGATGATTAATGTAGGACTGGCATGTGATAACAGTTCCGTCCAATTGGAAGTGAAGAAATGTCAGCTACAGGGTTTCTTGGAAACATGTCTGTTTCTAAAAATAACTAAATTGGAGGAGGCTGCACCTTATTTTCCCCACTGGACATTATTGTGTTTTTGTGTGATGCATGGAACTGCAGCACCCAGTGTGTGACAGTAGGAGAGTTAGAAAGAAGACAAGACTAATGCTCTGAGAATGGCAGAGAGAAAAAGGGTTCTAAGGTTCTCAGTCATTTTTTTGAACATCTGGGGTAATATTTCATAAAGGTCTACTATCAGGCCTTTTCATTATAAGACATAAAAATTTAATTAAACTTATTTCCAGTTAAATACTTTGTTGCCTGTAGCTGTGGAGCATTCTATTTGTTACAATGTACAAAGCATGAAGTCTAAATGGACTATTTAAAGGAGAAATTGATTTGATCTACGATTTGTTCTACATATGCTCTTTTTGGGATTTGGAAACCAATAGTATTTCATTTGCTTACTAAATAATGTATTCTAATAGTTCTCAAATTCAAATTATAATACATAAAAATATATAATATCCAACCAGATAAGATTATTTTAGTATGTAAATCATTTATTTCCAGGTATACTTTGAAAGTTACTTTTTTCCTGAGGATTTTCTGGTTATCATCTGTAGGTTTCTATAAATATCCCAATCAATGAAATTCTTTAAAAATTACAAGAATCGAATGAGTGTGTTAAACTTTACCAAATATACAAATAACTTTTCACATTTATCTGATCTGAAGTCCTTTAGGATATATGGGAAAAATCTATTGCAAATTCAATGGATAATAAGTCAAAAACTGGGCAATTCAAAGATAAAACTGATTTGTAAATATCAAAGATGACATAAAAGCACAGATGTGGGAATTTACAAGGTCTTTTATAATCTAGCTTCTTTTTACTTTCCTTCCCTTACCCCAGGCAGTATTTCATCCTCATCTCTCCCCTCACCCATTATCTGCATCAGAATTATTGAATTTCTTTCCATTTCTCATTGAAGCCAAAGTTTCTCTCAACTAAAGTTTTTGTTTAGCTGCGGAACCTTCTTCTGGAAACATTCATTCTTAAATCTCCATTTAACCAGCTTCTATTTCATTCACTTCTCAGATTAGATACCTCTTTCTCTTTGGAGGTTTTCCTGACATAATGCAATGTGGTTAGGCATCTTCCTATTTAGAGTGTACCCTCTACTATTCCCATTATACCAGTAATTCCATTATTTTGAATTTGACTGTTTTAACAGACTGTGAGCTATAGGAAATTGAGTGTATGTTTGACTTGTTTACCTAACACAGTGCTTATTTTACTTTGTGGATACTTAATAAATACCTGTGGTTTTTCTGAATTAATAATAATTATTCTCAGTAATGAGGCTGGCATTTTAGAGTTTATAGGAGGAGAAAAGATTGCACAGAGAATGGAATTAGAGACTTCTAATTCACACTCACTGGCAGATCATTGCAATGTTTTCAGGATGAGGGACCCCACAGAGTTGGAAGCTAATTTTATAAATACCAACAGCTATTCAGTATGTTATGTTAACTTTCTACCATATATAAGACACCATGCTAGGTGCTGGTTAAACAGTGATGCATAGGACCTTGTTTTCTCTGCCTTTAACAAACTTGCAATCTATAGAATGAATGTATGAATAATGTGTCATTGTTTCTGAGCAGGAATTGTTTAGGGTAAAGTATTTGTAGTTAGTATAATTCCTCAGATACTCTTTTTCTTTCCCCAACCCATTTCTCTTCCATTAATAACTTTATCCAAGGAGTTTACATTTAGCTACCTAGAGGGATAACTTTACTATCATGTTCATGGCTACATGATTTATCTGTTAGTTATGATGTGGCAAATTTTCATGTGTTCCATCTTAAATTTTTTACCTTGTGATGGATTTACAAACAGATAATGAAAGGGGAGAACTGTATTAGACCCTTAATTAAATGGTGGTTCTAAGAACCATGCTGTAAAACATGAACATGTTATACAACTATTCAAAAGGTTTTCTTTCTTCATATCCTTGTTCTATAGGCTTTTCTCTATTCTTTGAAAATAAAGACAGATTGGCTGAAATGGTAGAGCAATAACATAATTGAACCTCTCTTGGCACAAATATTCAGAATGTTTTTGTTAAATTAACATTGGCCCAGGTAATATAAGCACTACTTGAAATATTAGATAACAATAAAAATAGATGCTTTATTACTAAGAAAAAAATGTATAATGTTAAAATGAATTACAACTCTGTAGAGTAATGACCATTCATATTATGAATTCTCATCTTCTGAAGAACCGAAAATGATTAATCCTGGCTAATACAAAGTGAAAGAATAAGAAATATTTCCACATTATAAGCTGGATTCCATTTTCTTACTAGTGAGACTTAAATAGGCCTTTATATTGAGAATAGAGACTGAGCTCTTCATGTCCAGAATATTTTTTGGGGGGAAAACAAGTATTTTATTTAGGACACACATCAAATAAACCAGAACAAATAAAAGGAAATACTTACCTATTTTAAAAATTAGGAATATATATTTTTTTCTGTTTTGTTGTGACTAAAATCATTAAAATAACTACTTATAAAGAATGTGTGTAATAAAAAATATGTATCACTGATAATGCTACTATACTAACCAAATTATTGTTATAAATAACTACATTTGTTTCTCTTTCCAGACTTCTAAGTTTTTAAAAATATCATTGTTTATTTCTCAAAAATCTTCAGAGAGAGAAAGAGAGAGGGTGACACACACACACACACACACATAAATAGTCATATGCCACTTTGCAATGGGGACACCCTCTGAGAAATGTGTTGTTAGGCAATTTTGTCATTGTACAAACATCATAGCATGTACTTATGCAAAGCTAGATGGTACAGTCTCATATACACCTAGCCGATTGCTAAGTATGATAGTTTATTGCTCCTAGGCTACAAATCTTTACAACATGTTGCTGTATGGAATACTGTAGGCAATTGTAATGCAATGGTAAGTATTTGTCTATCTAAACATATCCAAATATAGAAAAGACACAGTAAAAATACAGTATAAAAGATTTTAAGAAATGGTACACCTGTGTAGGGCACTTACCATGAATGGAGCTTGCAGGACTAGAAGTTGCTCTGGGTGAGTCAGTGTGTGAGTGGAGAGTGAATGTGAAGGCCTAGAACATTACTGTACACTACTGCAGACTTTATAAACACTGTATACTTAGGCTGCACAAAAATTTAAAATAAATTTCTTTAATAAAAATTAATGTGTTAATTGTTATTGAATGTTAGCTTACTGTAACTTTTTTACTTTATAATCTTAATATTTTAAACTTCTTTACTCTTGTAATTACACTTAAAACATGAACATGTTGTACAACTATTCAAAAAGTTTTCTTTCTTCATATCCTTGTTCTATAGGCTTTTCTCTATTCTTAAAGTATATTTATTTATTTGACTTTGTAAGCTAATTTATTAAAAATGAAGACACAAACACACACATTAGCTTATGCCTACACAAGGTTAGGATCATCAATTTTACCACCTGCCACATTCACATCTTGTTTTTCTGGAAGATATTCAGGAGCAATAACACACATAGAGCTGTCATCTATGAGAATGATGCCTTTTAAAGCACCTGCTTAAGGTTGCTTTACAGTTCACCTTTGCTTTCATAAGTAGAAGGTGTATATTCTAAAATAACAATAAAAAGTATAATGTAAATACATAAATCAGTGACATAGTAATCATAATTGTCAATATTATGTGCTCTACATCACCCTATGTGCTACCTTTTTATATGACTGGCAGAGTGGCAGATTTATTTATACAATTATCACCAAATAAAACATGTGAATAATGTATTACAACATCACTAAGTGAAAGGAATTTTTCAACTTCTCTACAATCTTATTTGAACTGCCTTCATATATGTGTCCTGTAGTTGACTAAAACATTATTATGTGGTGCATAACTGTATTTATTATTTATTTAATTTGTATATGTATAACAGTTAGTTTTTCCCTTCATTTGTGGCTTATCCTGTCTCTTGGAATGTCTAGTAATTTTAGGTTGATTATAATTTTCTATTAATCGCATTAGAGGTTCCAGATGATATTTCTAAGGGAAAAAAATAGACAACTGGAAAAGACTCAGATGATCCAGCTGTAGGAGATTATAGCCTATAAGTTTAACAGAGTTGCAATTACCATACTTAGGAAAATGTAAAAAAAAAATGGAAGAAAAAGAAACGATTTGGAAATTTATTAGATTGGAACATGGAGAGTACTTGAGAGAGTCTGATATACCCTGTGGAGTTTATGGTTGCACTTGAACATAGACTGAGTGAACATAGACACTGACTATTTTCTTTTGTTTAGTTAATTTTGAAAGTAGGAAAGTGGCTAGAGGAGTCTGCCTCTTTAGGAATTAAAGACAGGGCCAAAATAAGGCATCTTGTACTCCCCTATGGAAAGAAAACTGGAGTTTGCCAGATGTATGCCACTGTAGGTTGTTGAGGTCAAACTGTCTTTAAGCGAACTGTCCCTGCAGATGAGAGTAAGTCTTCTTACGTACCTTCAGAAACAGTAATTATGCAAGTAGGAGTCTAAAAGTTTCATGCAAGAATATTGGAGTTTGCCAAATGTATGTATGCATTCTTTTTTCAAATGTGATTTAGATATTATTGTTTGTAATGAGATCTCATAATGATACAAAAAAACTGCAAAAAATTAATAGTTAATAACATTATGGTTATTTCTGCAAATGGTAAGGGTTACTGACTTCCCAACCATATTATAAAAATCCTATTTAAAATAAATTTTTTAAAGTAAAAATAATATAACATATAAATTTGTATATGAATATAGTGCATAGCACATACAGAATTTTCCTCACCATAATTTTCATAACTTAGTTCAAGACAAGAGCTGAAATATTTTTCCCCTGAAAAAAATAAATAAAATGAAATGCAGTAATATAAAGCAAAACAAAGAGAGTCATAGCAGTTTTCAACATAATGCAAACTAATGTCACAAGAATAATTTTGAATTCTTTGGAGGACCTATGGAAAACTCAGCACTTTCTGTTCACCTGATAGTTGTATTTGAAATAGCATTCACTGATGTCAGAAAGACCTAGACTAAAAGTAACTTCTTAATTCTAGTAATTCAGATAGTTGATACTTTATACTGGGTAGTCACATAACATATCTTGCATTAGTTTCCTCATGTGTCATAGAAAATAAGATTATATCAAGATTAAATTTTACAAAATAACCAGAAAAGCCAATAACATAGTGCCAGAACAGATTAGCTAAGTAGTACATAGGTATGAGTCCATTGTCATGCTGCTACAAATAACTACCCGAGACTGGATAGTTTAGAAAGAAAAGAGGTTTAATTGACTCACAGTTCAGCACGGCTGAGGAAGCCTCAGAAAAATTACAATCATAGCAGAAGGCAAAGGGGAAGCAAGGCATCTTTTTCACAAAGCAGCAGGAAGGACAAGTGTCTAGTAAAGAGGGAAAAGCCTCTTATAAAATCAACAGATCTCATGTGAACTCAGTCACTATCATGAGAACAGCATGGGGAAAACCGCCCCCATGATTCAATTTTCTCCACCTGGTCTCTCCCTTGACACATGGAGATGATGGGGATTATGTGGTTTACAATTCAAGATGAGATTTGGGTGGGGACACAAAGCCTAACAATATTAGTATAGGAATTCTTCTTATCATCATCAGTTCCCTTTCCTAAATTTTTTGTTCCACATTCGTTTTTATTTCCAGCTGCTGAAATCCCACACTGACCTCAAGACTAAACTCAAATTCTGCTTCCCATATTTACCCAATTGTAAATAATACTTTCCACTAATAGCCTAAATTAATTGAAAATTATAAATACAAAACTAATAATTAGAAAAAAAGTTGGCCGGGCGCGGTGGCTCAAGCCTGTAATCCCAGTACTTTGGGAGGCCGAGACGGGCGGATCACGAGGTCAGGAGATCGAGACCATCCTGGCTAACACGGTGAAACTCGGTTTCCACTAAAAAATACAAAAAACTAGCCGGAAAAAACTAGCCGGACGCGGTGGTGGGCGCCTGTAGTCCCAGCTACTCGGGAGCCTGAGGCAGGAGAATGGCGTAAACCCGGGAGGCGGAGCTTGCAGTGAGCTGAGATCCGGCCACTGCGCTCCAGCCCGGGCGACAGAGTGAGACTCCGTCTCAAAAAAAAAGAAAAAAAAAAAAAAAAAGAAAAAAGTCAACATCTTTTAAAGTCTTTATTTCAAGATACAGGCTCAAGTATTAAGAGAAAAATAAATGGATTGCTGATATGATTACTACATTACTTGCTTTCACGAAACACTTATTTTTATGAAACTGATATTTTAATTTTAAAAATGGGGGAGTTCTACTTTACATTTCATGATTTTTTTCAAGGTTTTTTGAAAAGTACACCCACCTCCTTATACACAGCACACAAATATTGAAAATAACTCAGTGTTCCATACTTAATTTTTAAAGGGAGAGGGAAAAGGCTGGTATGCCATATTGTATAACTAGAGTGTTTCATACTTATAATAATAATAAACTTCTCATATAAAGAACAAAATTAGCTGCACTTGGAATACTTGGGAATAAGTGATCTATAACTGCAGATGTAGCTGCCTCTCCAATTCTAACTCTTGGTAACTTAGAAACTGCACTTGGAAGATATTACACTTTGCCAGAGTAAGTCTTTCTCCCTTTTGATGAGCTGAAATGTATTCTGCATCTGTACAATTGGATAAATTCCTATCTGGACAAGAAAGGGCTATTAAAGAGTCCAGAGTGTAGCAAAAACTTGAATAATGTTAAATAATAAAATCTTCATGTACATAATGATTCTTCCTGACATTAATGGATTTTAATGAAATATATGGAATTGATGTGTCTGTAATTATTATTCTTATTTTTAAGAATAGGTGCATACATAAAGTATGAATTTTTATTGTTTTATATTAGAAACATTGAATATTAAAAATGTAATAATCGAACATTGTTTTTGTTCCTACAGTAAGATCAAAACAAACAAATAACATAAGAACTTGGCACCACTAAGTTATAAAGGAGTAAGTACACAAAGAAGAATGTATCAAATGTGTTTTGGAAGTATCAGAAGCTATTTCAGAAAATCCTTTATTCTTAGTTGCTAACGTTTTCTTTACCTTTTACTCAAATCTTCCTTCAATTATAATGGAAAAGTATGACCATTATGTCCATAAGCAGCTATAATCACTTGAGAAAGACAAAATCTAGCAGTTGGCGATACTAAATGACTGAACAGTTTCCTGTGGCACTATTTGTCTCAAGTAAAAGGATCTGGAATTTATAGAAAAGAAATGCATTAATAAAGGGAGGGTGATGAAAGGCCTCATCTTAACGTGGTGTTGGCAACCTTAGCAGTGATAAAATATTTTTTATTTGCATTAGTGGTTTTCATGGAAATGAATAGTTTAACTAACTAAAAGTAATGCTATTTTATATCCAACTAATTACTCATAAAAAGTCAAAACGTCAATATAATTTGTAACAGCAAATTACATCAAAATATGAAAGATTGGCTTCTTCTTTATAAATGATTGGATAAAATGCTTTTAAAGACAAGCATTCATATTCCAGAAATGGGCTATATTGAGAAGGCATTTAACAGAACTTGAGAAGATGACAAAATTTGTAAGTATAGTGATTCTAAGTTACCAAGAGTTCAAACTGGAGAGGCAGCTGCATCTGTGGTTATAGATAAGCTCCTTTAAGATTCTTTCAGGGACTGAATCTCCCCTTCTAACAATGTGGACCAAGGAAAAAACAAATACTTCCTTTCATAATCCCGTGTAAATCTGAAGATAGTTTAAGATCTAAAGAGCCTGAGAGTAGGCCGAGCACAGCAGCGAATGCCTGTAATTCCAGCTCTTTGAGAGGCCAAAACAGGAAGATTATTTGAGGCCAGGAATTTGAAACCAGCCTGGGCAATATAGACCCACGTTTCTAAAAATACAGAAGTTAGCTGGGCATCATAGCACATACCTGTAGTGCCAGCTACTTTTCAGGAGACTAAGGTGGGCAGATCACTTGAGCCCAGCAGATTGAGGCTGCAGTGAGAGTTGACTTCAGCCTGGTGACAGAGCAAGACCTTGTCTCATAAAAGAAAAAAAAAAAAAAAAAAAAATTGGAGCCAGGGAGTAAGATAAAGAACATGCATGAGTCCTGAGATTACAAAGAAGCTGAGAGAGGTCTAGAACATTACCAACTTTTTAGGTTTGTAACATGTTAATAATGAAGAAATCCAAACAGAATTGTAAAATTGCTGTTCTTTAAATGTATTATAAACACATTTACATTTTAATACCTAATACATAAATATGACTATCGCGTATATGGCATCTTTTAGTTTGTCATTCATAACCAAATAATTAACTTCCTTAGGAATATGAGACATGGGATGAATGTCCCATTTTCCTGCTTTGTGTGGGTCCTGGATTACTTTCCAGATTTTTATTATTATTATTTTTTATTTAGAAAGAGTCTCATTCTGTCACCCATGCTGGAGTGCAGTGACATGATCTTGGCTCACTGCAACCACTACCTCCCAGGTTCAAACGAATTTCATGCCTCAGCCTTCAGAGTAGCTGGGACTATAGGTGCGTGCCACCTTGCCCAGCTAATTTTTGTATCTTTTAGCAGAGATGGGGTTTCACCACCTTGGCAAGGTTGGCCTCGAACTCCTAACCTCAAGTTATCCATCCACTTCTGCCTCCCAAAGTGCTGGGATTACAGGCATGAGCCACTGCACCTGGCCCAGAATTTCTGCCTTGTTGCAATGGATCTTAAGAATAGAAAGATACTCAGTGCGTCTCTGAAATGAGTGCCTCCATGGGGAATACATTATCATACTCATTACAAATGAACGTCTTCTCTTGTATTCACACTTTAAATTTTCTGTGCGTGAAAGGCTGATTCCCCTTTCTTTCTTCCCTATTACCTATATCTAATTTCTGGCAGAAAAAATATTTTAAATGATTAAAAAGCCCTAATATCATGCACAAAACACAAAGAGAGATAACAAAAATAATAGTGTCATTTGTGGGCTAGCAAATGAGAACTCTTTGTTTTTATAAAGCTAATAAGTCTCAAGTGCTAATAATCTGAAGATTTGGACTTCTGGAACTTAAAAGCTTTTTTTCTCATTTTATGTTGAAAACTCCTCAACAGTGTTATAAATTATTTTATTAATAATTGTAGATTACATCTATCCTGGGTCACATTCACTTTGGTGTAAATTTCTGTACCAGATCCTGCTATCTAATTTGCCATATTCACCACCTATTATTTATAATGAGGAATTAAAATAGAGGTGTGTGGCAATGTCAAAATATCATTCGCTAGTAACTTATGACATATATGTGGATATATATATATATTTGCACAAAGATTAACTGGACCATTCAGATTACTCCCTTGAGCATTTGTAATCGGGCATCATTCAGTGACTGAGGTAGCTGGTATTGTGTCCAGAAGCTAGTCTAACTGAAAAAATTACTTGATTTAGGAATAAGATTGAAAATAAGATTTAAGGCTGTGGGCCAGCATATGTGATGAGGGAACAGACCCATCAGTAACCAGAAGAAGTTGGCTTATAGAGGAAAGTGAAACAAGTACAGGAAGAAAAGATGATATCTAGGCCCTGAAAGGGGAAGTCTTCACAATTTTTGACATTTTTTTCTTGTCTAGTCATCATGGATTTTGTCAGTAAACACTACATTTTTCCTAAGATGACTTGAACCTGGGTCAGTGCTAGCTTTTATAGAAACCTAACTAAATCATTGTCAGTTCATATTATTTACATAGGCTTGACTAAACATTTTTGGTAAATACTGTAGGAGCTATTAAGATGAGTATTCTTTGTTCTCCACCTCATGACCAGCATTCCATTGAGGTCACATTTAGAAACAGTCGATTTAAATTTGATATCGAGCAACTTTAACTTCAGTGAAGAGATTAAAATTTTCAGCAGCTTTGGTGAGGAGATTCAAGGTTTATGGGTATCAAACAAATAGTTTCATTAAAAAATCTGTAAATTTGTTTAACTTCTTGTAGATTCTGTATATTAGCCCTTTGTCAGATGGGTAGACTGTAAAAATTTTCTCCCGTTCTGTAGGTTGCCTGTTCACTCTGATGGTAGTTTCTTTTGCTGTGCAGAAGCTCTTCACTTTAATTAGATACGATTTGTCTAGTTTGGCTTTTGTTGCCATTGCTTTTGGTGTTTTGGTCATGAAGTCCTACCCCATGCCCATGTCCTGAATGATATTGCCTAGGTTTTCTTCTAGGGTTTTTATGGTTTTAGGTCTAACATTTAAGTCTTTAGTCCACCTTGAATTAATTTTTGTGTAAGGTGTAAGGAAGGGATCCAGTTTCAGCTTTCTACATATGGCTAGCCAGTTTTCCCAGTATCATTTATTAAATAGGGAATCCTTTCCCCATTGCTTGTTTTTGTCAGGTTTGTCAAAAATTGGATGGTTGTAGATGTGGTGGTGTTATTTCTGAGGCCCCTATTCTGTTCCATTGGTCTGTATCTCTGTTTAAGTACCAGTACCATGCTGTTTTGGTTACTGTAGCCTTGTAGTATAGTTTGCAGTCAGGTAGCATGATGCCTCCAGCTTTGTTCTTTTGACTTAGGATTGTCTTGGCAATGCGGGCTCCTTTTGGTTCCATATGAACGTTAAAGTAGTTTTTTTCCAACTCTGTGAAGAAAGTCATTGGTAGCTTGATGGGGATGGCATTGAATCTATAAATTGTCTTGGGCAGTATTTTAAACAAATTTACAAGAAAAAAATCAAACAATCCCATCAAAAAGTGGGTGAAGGATGTGAACAGATACTTCTCAAAAGAAGATATTTATGTAGCCAACGGACACATGAAAAACTTCTCATCATCACTGATCATCAGAGAAATGCAAATCAAAACCACAATGTGATACCATCTCACTCCAGTTAGAATGGCGATTATTAAAAGTCAGGAAACAACAGGTGCTGGAGAGGATGTGGAGAAATAGGAACACTTTTACTCTGTTGGTGGGACTGTAAACTAGTTCAACCATTGTGGAAGAGAGTGTGGAGATTCCTCAAGGATCTAGAACTAGAAATACCATTTGACCCAGCCATCCCCTTACTGGGCTATACCCAAAGGATTATAAATCATACTGCTATAAAGACACATGCACATGTATGTTTATTGCAGCAATTGCGGCACTATTCACAATAGCAAAGATTTGGAACCAACCCAAATGCCCAACAATGATAGATTGAATTAAGAATATGTTGCACATATACACCATGGAATACTATGCAGTCATAAAAAAGGATGAGTTCATGTCCCTTGTAGGGACATGGATGAAGCTGTAAACCACCATTCTGAGCAAACTATCGCAAGGACAGAAAATCAAACACTGCATGTTCTCACTCATAGGTGAGAACTGAACAATGAGACACTTGGACACAGGGTGGGGAACATCACACACCAGGGCCTGTCATGGGGTTGGGGGAGGGGGAAGGGATAGCATTAGGAGAAATACCTAATATAAGTGACGAGTTAATGGGTGCAGCACACCAACATGGCACATGTATGCATATGTAACAAAACTGCACATTGTGTACATGTACCCTATAACTTAAAGTATAATTTAAAAAATCTGAAGAATGATTGATGTAATTGGCAAATAATGGTTTGTCATAAGCTGTCCTATCCAGGCAGCTCCAAACCTAGGCAAAAGTAGCTTGAATAAAACCATAAAAGGAGCCCAGTACAAATGCATCTTTTAGTTTATGTTTATCCATAATTTACTAAGTACCTACTGGGTACCAGCCACTGTGCTAGGTGTTACGCATTCACTGGAGCAAAAATAAACAAACCAACAAAAACACAAGCAAAACTACCAACAAAGAATCTCAGGTTTTTGTTGTTGTTGTTGTTGTTTAGAGATTTGGATTTTGTATCATATCTATTGAAGTAGTATTAAGTGGTAATTTTGAAAATCATTTTGGTTCACAAAGGTTATATGAAAATAGAAAATGCTTTACATGGCAAAGTTAATATATAAAGTCACTAATTATCAATAATTTGTTAGCAAGAATTAATTTAGGTTAGTAGATTTGAGCAAAGAAAAGACAGTGCTTTTGATAACATTTTCGGCCCACGAGGCAGAGCACTGGAGAAATATTCATGACAGGGACCTTACCAAGGGTCACAAATCAAGAATCATAGACAACTCTTTTTTTTTTTTCCTTCAAAGAATAAAGAAGACTTGAATTTGGAGTAGACAATAATAATCTTATAGTTTTATACCTCTATGGATAATTCTCAAAAGTGAAGAAACAGCTTGAGAGTACTGAGTATTGGGCAAGGGGAGGCATGAAATAGGGGTGAGGTGTAAAAGAGAAATAAATGCTAAAAATGAGTATCACTTAGCAATACAGTGTCAGTGAGAAGCCAGAGGTGTAATACTGAAAAACTGGTTAGTATTTTGGCTTCATTTGATGGTACTAAGATTCCATAGACTATTGTGTTGACCATGCTTCCTTAAATTGTGTGTCTTCATGGAAACACTTTTAAAGCCACATGTTGACCCTGGGAATCACTGGGGCAACACATCTTCCCATGATGAGAATTAAAACTCATGAAGAAATTTTCAGTGTCTTTACCTTATGGCAGACATAGGATGAACCAATCGTTCCTCAATGTAAGAAATTTAAATGAAAAATAATATTATCATGCTAATAATTATCTTCTAGTAAAATGATATCCGGAATTGAAACTAGCACGCACACGCGTGTGTGTGTGTGTATGTGTGTGTGTGTATATACAAATATATATATATATATAAGCTTTCTATGGAAGAAAGCAGACTTTCAAACTCAGAACAATGTATAATTTAATTCTCCAATGAACATCTTAGGCACTTATTAACTTTGAAATTATTTTGCTTTTAGAAAGAGACCTTGTTGAACTCTTACCTCATCTGATAAAACATGCATTAACGTACTAAAAGTAAAGAGAATTATGGCACGTTGTGAATATAAAGAGCAATCTAAATGCTGAATGACAACAATGCCTTCTCTACATGACACCTGCTGAGTCTTTGTGGTTGGAAAAGTTCTGATTGCATGCTAGGTTACTATTTATTTTCTTTCATATTAAATAAGTGAAATGAAAGTATTTCTGCAAGAAGCAGAAAATGAATAAATGCAGAAAAATTAAATTTATAGTGAATATTTAATATATTAGACATAATTGCCAGAAGTGTTATCAGCTGTAGAGTTGTAAGAAATACATACCAGTAGTAAGTCAAGTAAATATGATAGAAAGAAGACAAGTGTAAATATGGAAAGAAGTAATGACACAAAAGAGAGATGTCTAAACAATCAGCCATATATTTTGAATCTGTGATTTTATGAGAGCCACCAACGTGGCCCTGAATTCTGCTGGTGGTCGCAATAGAGTTCCTGTTGTGTCAGGATTGGGTCTAGCATCTGTGGAAGGAGAAGAATTATACGTGCAAGCCTTTATATTGTAAATCGGAGAGGTATAGAGGGCAATAAGTAAAACTGAAACTTTAATTCAGAAGAAGAATATTAGATGCATGAGAGGAGTAAGATCAGTTCTTTTCTCTTCTTTAAGGAAACAGACTTCAATTAAGTCAAACAGGCAAAAAGAACATATTGGCTCACCAACTGGAAACGTCAAAGGGGTAAATGGGCCTTAGATATGACTGAGCTCAGCATTAAAACTATGTGATTAGGAAATTTTCTCTTCCTCCATCTCTCAACTTCACTTCCATCCACATTGGCTTCATTCTCAGTGTTTTGTTCAGAGAAATAAAGAGAACCACCACCCAGTGGATTAAATTGTCTTTCAACCTGGAAATCTTAGTGAAAGGTTATACATCTTTTCCAAGAGTTTCAGCAAAGTTTCAAAAAAATTCTGATTTGCCTGGCTTGTATCATGTGCCCATCGATGATCCAATCAGAGTCTAAAGAATGAGTACTCTAATTGGTGGACTTGGGTAATGTTTCAACCATTATATAGTTGAAGGGTTCAGGAGTTAGCAGGTTATAGTCATACACAGACACAAAGTGCTTTTTATAAGAAAAGGGACCAAAAAAGGGGAGCAAAATGCATGATGGGTAGATAATAAATACAGCTATAAGATTTCATCATTACATCCAAGGGGTGGTGTATTAGGTAATTCTTGCATTACTATAAAGAAATACCTGAGACTGCGTAATTAATAAAGAAAAGAGGTTTAATTGGTCCACAGTTCTGCAGACTATACAGGAAGCATAGCACTGGCATCTGCATGGCTTCTGTGGAGGCCCCAGAGAGCTTTTATTTTTGGCAAAAGGTGAAGCAGGAGCAGTCACATCACATGGCCAGAGCAGGAGCAAGCGTGCTGCCACACACCTTAAGTAAGAGTGGCAGGGAGATGCCACACACTTTAAATAACCAGATCTCACGTAAAGTGAACTCCCTCACTGTCGCAAAGACAGCACCAAGCTAAGAAGGATCTGCCCCCATGACCTAATCACCTCCCACTGGGTGGGACCGCAAATGTTGGGGATGACAATTCAATGCAAGATTTGGTGGTTACACAGATCCAAGACATAATAGGTGATGTTGAAAGGTGCAGTGTCAATATTACCTGGAAGCTCTGTGCAAATGCTGAATTGCTGTGCATACTTTATACCTACTGAGTTAGAATGTGCATCCTAAAAAGATTCCCAGGTGATTTGTATGCATACTAAATTTTGAATAGCATTCATTGACACTTTCACAGAGAATTATATCCATATCCAGTCTTTCCAACACTACCTTTTGCAGGTTCATATTATGAATCTTTTTTCCAACCCATATTCCCAACTTGATGGCACAAAGGTCACAGAATGCCTGACACCTTTCTTCTCAGGATCTCATATATCAAAATAGTAGAAATAATCCTCATGCAAAGTGACACTTGGTGACCAGTTAGTTTGTTCATAGGATTATAAATGCATATCAATTCCTTTTCCTAGAAAAATTTTAATTTAACTCTATTATTTTACTCATTACTCATTTCCATTTTACTCATTTTCTTTTGCTTTGTGTTAATTTTGTAGTGTAAGCAGATGTAAATTTAGAAGGATTATATTCATTTTACTCATTTTCTTTTGCTTTGTCTTAGATTATTTTATAGCATATGCAGATATAAATTTAGAAGCATTATCGGATGTCCTTTTAGTCACAGTCTTTACTCCAACCTTGTTTAAGTCACTTGATTGGCAATTGTTTTCTCTACTATTGTCTGGATAATACCAAATACCCAGACAGGGATTGTCAAACACATTCATTGTTCTTTCTCTTCCTTGGCCTCATTGCTGTGCTACTGCACTTGCTCTGTGTTAATGTGACATTGCTGTTAGAAAGTTTTCAATTTGTCTGTCACTAAAAGTTTCACTGCATTTTTCCGTGGCAGCTTAATCACATGCCCTGGGATGCCTTGTCACTTAGTTGTAATCGCAAGGCTAAAGTGATTTTGGCATTTCTTATCTGTAAGTTTACCAAAATACACTGCAGCCATTCTTGCATTAAATATGATATTTATTTGTCCTTTAACTTTAAGGAAATAGTAAAGTGATCACTACTTTGTTTCTATTTCTAAAGCTTAACTACTCCCATTAGCTACCAATGTCCTTGCTTCCTGACTCCTGTTTCCTGGAAGATATTTTGCTAAAATGTGACATTTTTGGAAACCAAAAATAGCCTATTCACCCAAATAGAATGATTTTTGGTGTTGTTATTAGAAAAAATAGAGAAGTAGACATTTAGCCTCAAAAAGTTTAACATGGAAATTTAACGGTTATGTATAATTACCTCCAATTTCCCAACAATCAGACCACTTCAACAGAAACAACAACAGCAGAATCACATGGAAATCATCATGCATTTTTGAAGTATCGTGAAATGGGATGCTTCTGAAAGGGTCAAAATTTGAAGTGACTATTTTATGCATTTTAATACATCCTTTTACACAATGAAAGAATCATTACACCTACCATGTGTAGGTCTCCAATCTCTCTCTCATTCCATGGGATAACATTAATTTCTGCTCCTATGATATTAGTATAACTACCTTGTGGCACAATGTGAAGACAAGATAAACATGCACAAAGTCATGCAATGATTATCTCATCTCTGCTTGGAGGTCGTTTTATCCTTTATGGTGATGAGCAAATACAGGCTGAATGAATAAACCTAGAACACATTTTCCTTGGTAAAACATAAAATAGCTTATCAGGTTTTAGAATACTAACCAGCCATAATTTTAATGTAATTTAAATTATAATAAAATATTATATATAATGGAAATAAAATAAAATGTATTTTAGTGAAAATATATAATAGAACATTATTCAGCCTTTAGAAAGAAGGAAATACTGCCATTTGTGAAAACAAAGATTTACCTGGAGACCTTCATGGTAAGTGAAATAAACAAATACAGAACGACAAATCCTGCATGATCTCATATGCAGAATCTGAAAAAGCTGAACACATAGAAATAGAGTAGAGAGGTGGTTACCAGAGGTTGGGCAGTGAAGAAAATGGGGAAATTTTGGTCAAAATGTACAAATTTCTAGTTCAAATATGAATCAGTTCTAAAGATTAAATGTACAGCAATGTGACTACAGTCAGTAGTCACAATGATTGACATTTGCTAGCAGAATAGATCTTATTCTCACCACACATACACACACATACTACGTGAGGTCATAGATACATTAATTAGCTTTATTGTGATAATTTCACTATATATAAATATATATCAAAGTATCACATGGTGCACCTTAAATTTATGCATTTATTTGTATAATTTATGGTACTTCATTAAAGCTGAAAAAAATATAAATACTACTGTTTGTAAGGATAGATCCCATTCTAAATCATACTGTAATCTGAGTTCAAGGGAAGAAGCAAGAAAGGGAATATCAAATGCTTGGTATATGCTACGCAAGTGAAATGAGAAAAAAGTGAATTAGATAATAGTCATCTTAAAGTAATTAAAGGGAATTCCTTTCAATATAAGCTGTTCTTAGTTATGCATAAAATTAGGGCTATATAAACAGGGATGGAAAGGCATGATGTAAACTTTTCAAGCCACTCATTGAGCCATCTCTCAAAACTCATGGAAGTTCCCTAAAAATATATATATTTTCCATGAATTGCTTAGGCTTTTGGAAATGATTGAGATTTATGAAACTTTATTAAAAATTTCTGATCTTTCATAAGTAGTCCTAGGGCAATGAGTCTCTGTTAAGATAGATCTTGGACCTTTACCCTTGAGAACTCACTGATCAATGTGGTAGCCACTAGCCATGAGGCTAATAAAAGCTCTTGAAATGTGAGTAGTTCAGATAAGAATATGCTGTAAATGCAAAATACCTGCTGGATTTTGAAAGTTAATTTGAAAAAAAATGTAAAATACATTTTGAATGAGCTTTATATTGCTTATGCATTGATAACATTTTGCATATATTGGATATTTATTATTAAAATTAATTTCAACCGTTTCATCTCACACTTTAAGTGTGGCTACTAGATAGGGTAATAAAAAATTACCTATGTGGCTTCTATTTGTTGCTCACATTATATTTCTTTTGCAGTGATGATCTAGATTCTTACTATTTCTGAAAAAATTTTAACTTGTTTCAAAATTGCTTAATAATACTTAAGTTCTTAGTTAATTAATGATATATGTTTATCTTAAATATTTCTAGTGAGAATTGAGATGGAAGGATATACACATACCTAACGCGATTTGAAATTAGGAGAATATATAATGCAATGCATTTGATGGTGCAGTGCTTTTCATTTACTATTTGAGCTGTCAAATAACTGAAATATGGAGAATAACAAAGGAGTTAATGTTAAAAGGGAAAGAGACAGAAAAATGTTTCCCCTGGGTACTCTTTGGAAATATGAATAACCTTTGCATTCGCTTACCACATCTGTGGCTTAACTAGAGATAATGTTTTATATGTATTAGAAGGAGATACAGTTAGACTCTCAAAAGGAAGATTAAAAATAAGTCACTGCCATTCTCAATTACATTATAAAGGACAAATCTTTGTTAGTTGTTGAATGAAATAGCCAGTTTATAAAAACTGAGTAATAAGAAAAGACCTTGCATAAGGAAAAAAGCAAAACAAAACAATAAAACAGTTGGTTTCCTAGGAAGTAATTTGCATAGGTATTCTGCAAAGTTAAGAGTTAGTATTGAATCTTACATTGTTAAGTAGTTTTACTCAGGAATTTTATCGACATAATTATGATGTATTTTTCCATTAGAAAACCAATTTTCACTTAAGTGGTGAAATCAAGCTCCAGCTTGATTGTTATGATGAGAAGGATTATGCTGTCAAATCAGATGGATCCATGTAAAAGCAATGTTTTTGTTTAGACAATTACTGAAAATTATTTGAGTGCAAAAGATCAGGACAACAATAAACTTCTAACTTCATCCAAAAAACTTTAAAGAAAACTTTTCTTTCTTAAATGGGTTTAAAATAGACTACAAAATGTTATGAAGCAGAATTTTGTTTTTCAGTTTGAATTCAAAAAATTGATTTTGATTTATTTATTAATTACATGGAATACTATATTGATAGCGTTTTTCTTTATGTATATTGTTAATATTTTATACACTTCCAATATTGCAAGGAAGACCAGACACTCTGATCATATCAGCCTGTTTCTACTAGCACTGCTTTTATCACACAGAGAACCATCAATCCCTTCCCTCTGTACTGAATGGTGCCTCTGAAATAAATGGGTGAAATGTCATCCTTTCTTTTTGAATATGGCCTAAATATAGTGACTCGTTTTTCTGGTTTTTGTTTTGTTTTGTTTTGTTTTGTTTTGGTAAAACATGGCAGAAGTCACTTTATAGAATGCCTGTGGTTTTATAGAATGCCTTTAATTTTATATGATGCTTTTGTTGTTTGTAAAGTACATCATGAAACCAGTAGTGGTCAACAGGATGAATTCATATCCATACACACTTTGCTCTTGGACCTTTATTTTAATTCTACCCCAAGATTACTAAATTTAGTTTTGAGACTTTTTTTCTTTCTAGTATTCCATCCTTGGATTTTTACAAGAAACTTATCTTGCCTCTTTGGCTGTGGCAATTCCAGGCTCCAAATCTGCCCCTGCAAATGAAGAAAATACTCGCTAGATGTTTGCTGAATAACTGGTCATCCTAACCTAGAGTTTTTTTAAAGGATACTGCCACTAGTGAGATGCGTTTTTCCATAGTTCCTGTGAATTATGGAATTCTGGGAGAACAGTATAATCACTCAACACAACTGAATTCTGTGATGGAAAATAAAGTGAGTTGGTTATGTTGTTGGTAGGAATTGTGTGTTGGCAGCAATATGGATGTTCTTTGAGGTGACTCCCATTTTACGTAATCAAAAACTAAAAGTTGGGCAGTGTATGCATTACACAGATGAATTTGAAATTGGAGAGCCATGAAGAACATCCTAAAATATGGCATCTCCTTTAAAAACAATGAGGCTTGAGGGCTTGGGACAGTGGCTCACGCCCATAATCCCAGCACTTTGGGAGGCCGAGGTGGGTGGATCACTTGAGGCCAGGAGATCCAAACCAGCCTGGCCAACATGGTGAAACCCCATCTCTACTAAAAATACAAAAAATTAGCTGGGCATGGTGGCTTGTGCTTTAGTCCCAGCTGCTTGGGAGGCTGAGACATGCTTTGTTTGAACCAAGGAGGCAGAGGTTGCAGTGAGCCAAGATTGCACCACTGTACTCCAGCCCGGGCAACAGAGGAAGACTGTCAAAAAAAAAAAAAAAAAAAAAAAAAAGAGAGAGGCTTGACAATCCACAGAAGTGGAAAAGCACATAGACAAAATGAGTGGCAGGAGCTGTTGTAGTGTGTGTTTGTGTGTACATGTGTGTGTGTGGTGGGGGGGCAAATGCATGGGATGAACGATATTAATATATCAATGCAAATAAAGTATGTAAGAGAGTAAGGCCAGGTGGATGATACCATGGAAGTATAGGTATTGGGAAGTATTCAAATATTGTTCTAC
Source organism: Piliocolobus tephrosceles (assembly GCF_002776525.5). Classification (NCBI taxonomy): domain Eukaryota; kingdom Metazoa; phylum Chordata; class Mammalia; order Primates; family Cercopithecidae; genus Piliocolobus; species Piliocolobus tephrosceles. Next base: position 98,515,615 of record NC_045437.1, on the reverse strand, counting down.
TGAAAATATATGTAGATCCTTCCAGCATTTTGAGTTGTTGTGGTTGTCTGACTGGTAGGGACATCGCAACACTTGCACAGCACGAGGCTAAATTGCTGGTGGAATGTAATGTCAGTGACAACTGGTGGGCACTTATCTTTCTGAAATTGTATGAAGAGGTAGGCACCACAGAGATACAATTTTTAAAAGAACCATACTTTAAGATTTGGGAACCACTGGATATTAGTTTTTATCTTGACTTTTAGCTGCACTGAGCCCACAGAAATGCAAAAGTAGGAGGAAATTTTTTTTTCCATGTAAGGAATACTGTGTTTTTCACAGTGGAAGAGGAAGCTTTGATGAATGCCCAACAGGTTGATCTCTCTAGACTAGTGCGGATCTTATGTCAGACATGGAGAGTTTATAGACCTGCTTTGAAGCACATGGTCCCCAGGAAACAAATCCTAGTTGTATATAGTTACATTGATCATGATACAGGACATTCTCTGCCTTGTTATTGAAAATAAATTCTCCAAAGTAATATTTTTGTTCAGTGCTTTGTGTTAACTAAGTTTGCATAACTGACCACCCCAAAACTTTGTGGCTTTAAATGATAATTTATTATTATCTTCAGTACTGTGAGTTGGCTGGACTCAGTTGGGCGATTCTCACTTGGGGCCCCTCATACTTTTATATTTGGATGATGGCTAAAACAGGAATCACCTGTAGGTTTAACCAGGCTAAAAGCCAAAGATGACTTCTTCATTTCTATATTTGTCACCTCTGCAGAATTGGGTGCCACACCTGGAGGATGGCTGGGCATCTAACTCTCTTTCTACAGTTTCTCCGCATGTCTGCTTCAGACTTCCTAACAGTATGGCAGTCCTAGGGAAGTCAAATTTCTTAGTGCTGGCTGACTTATCCTGGAATAAGTTTTGCAAAAGCAAAAGTCACAAAAGACATAGGCAGAAGCTGTGAAACGTCGTATAACTTAATCCTACATGTCCTATAAAGTCACTTCTGCCATGTTTTATATGAAAAACAAGTCACGTTTTGGGTAGGCCATATTCAAGGAAAAAGCAATGAGATTTAACCTCTTGATTTCAGGAACATCATTCAGTATGTTGAGGAAAGGGATCATTAGTTTTCTTTGTGAGATAAGCAATGCAAGTAGCAGCAGGCTGATATGATCAAAGTGTTTGGGTTTCCGGAGAGATTACTGGGTAATGAGTTTTCAGATTAGACTCGGGAAAAAATTATCAAAACAAAAACTTCTTAACAGTATCTACATATAACTTTCCATCCTGTTCCCACAAATTGTAAAAGTAGAATATAAACAATCTTGGGTATCATCGGTCACATAGTAAGGGACATGCACAGGGGGTCATCAGCACAACCTTGATTCCTTGGGACTACTCGACAGGAGCTTGGCCTGTGAAGTAATGTAATGTCCTTAAGACCATCATGACTTTAGTTGGCAGGCAGGAACTAACCTTCCTGCCACTTCTATTTTTCCTTAGTTCCATTGTCTACTTTCCTTATTTTCTTATGCTTCTTTTTCCTTGCAGCCTTTCTTTACACTTTTACTTAACTATTTTATTTTAATTCAGTGTCTGTTATGTACCAAGCCCTATGCTAGGCATGAGTAAAACAATAGTTCAAAGAATCAGACATGTTTCCTGTTTTCGTGAACTTCTTAATGGTAAAGCAAAAAACAAGCAAACAACAACAAGAAAACAAACAAACCAAATCCTTAAATATAACATTGAATTTTATTTATTTATTTATTTATTTATTTACTTACTGAAAGGGAGTCTCGCTATTCACCCAGGCCGGAGTGCAGTGGCGCGATCTCCGCTCACTGCAAGCTCCGCCTCCCGGGTTCACGCCACTCTCCTGCGTCAGCCCCCCGAGTAGTTGGGACTACAGGCACCCGCCATTACGCCTGGCGAATTTTTTTTTTTTTTTTTTATAATTTTTTGTACTTTTAGTAGAGACGGGGTTTCACCGTGTTAACCAGGATGGTCTCAATCTCCTGACCTCGTGATCCGCCCGCCTCGGCCTCCCAAAGTGCTGGGATTACAGGCGTGAGCCGCTGCGCCCAGTCACAACATTGAGTTTTTTAATAAAATTAGGGTTCGGGCTCAACATGGTGGGCTAGAAATAGCTAGTGTGTTCTGCTCTCAGGGGCAGAAAACAAAGTGGTGAGTAAACACTAACTCTGCAAGTGGACCACCTAAGAAAGCACATTGAGACCCATCAAGGGAGGGAGACAACATGAAGAAAAGAGAACAGCAAAACCGGGCAGACACCCACCCACGACTTTTACGGAACCAGGAGAAGCTCTCTAACATGGAGAAAGAGTGTGAAAGTGAGAGCCCTCAGAAAATTCTTACTTCTCACAGGAACCTGTGCAATCCTGGGAACAGGAGAACCCCCCGCCCCAGCCACCCCACCCCAACCCTGGACCGCTAGACTGATACAGAGAACCACCTGGAGTTGACGAGGAGGTAACACTCAAGTCCACGGGGATCCCCACAGGCCTTCAATCCCTGAGAAGCCCAGTGACAACTGCATAGCCCCAATAGAAACCTCAGTCGCAATGCCAGGGAGCAACCAAACTGCTCTACTCCTCCTTGCCAGGCAACACTTGGTGCTAGCTTTCAGAATGGCAGTCCAGCCTCTGCCTGAATTATGTGGGCAGGCATGGCTGCAGACTGGGGAGGTTTATAAGGTATGTGGGTTTTACAATTTCCTTGTTGAATGATCAGAATCACTTGTTTTTCTCTTTTGCAGGAGTTTTAAGTTCAATCTAACTCACTCAAGAAACTAAGAAAAATGAGTTATAATCTCACAATTTATGAAATCTGTAATTTCATAAGTTCATGGCAATAAAGAAAAAAGTAATCTCTATGGGTGGAAGTAATTGTTGAAGGATCGTAGGAAGACATTGGGGTAAAAGTTAGAAGACTTTCGTTCTTGCCCAGTTTTGCCATTTAATAACATTATGACCTGGGGTCTTAGTTTATTCATCTGTAAAATGAGGTAATTATCACACCAGGTCTTTTCATTAAAACACTGCATAACTCTCCACAGTCCATATGGATCTGTTGTTATCCTGGAGGCTTCAAACCTAAGCTGCATACTGTGACTTCATGTTTTACTTACTCTAATATATTTTTTTGTGCTATTTCATTTTTTTTAAAAATGAGGAAGAGTATATGTGTAGTTTTTGGTAGCCACTGGGCTTTATATCAAGTAACTTGATAGTTTTATACCTAGAGGGTAAAATAAATCAAAGGGATGATCCACTTGGTAACTCTTGACATATTTTATGTTGTCATTTGGATGCATTTTTAGCTACCTATGCCAGTATTAAGGTTGTACTCAACATCTTAGTGTATATTTTGACTTTTTAAATGAAATTGAGTTTTCTGTGCCTTCTAGTATTTTGTACGCAAAAAAATAATTGATGCGGAGTGGTGGTAGTTAAATGTTGCTGGTAGTGACAGAAATTGTATTTCTGCTGGTGAAAGAGAGAAATGCTCAAAGGTTGTGTAAGTGTGTGCATATATATATATATATATATATATATATATATATGCACATTTGAACAAACTATAATTCCCACTAGCAGAAACAACACAAACATGAATAACCCTCAGTAATACATTTGAATAGAATTGATTTGTTTTATGAATATCAAAAAGCTCTGTGTTATGCAACCAATCGGATCCTAAACCAAGTCTTCCATAAAGTTGGTACTGTTTTGTTAACCTATTAAGTACTGTAGACATCTACCAAGAGTAAAAGTGAGGAAAGGCAGCCTGTTATCATCTTTATTATGCCCCTCACAAAAAAATTGCTGTATTTTCTTAGAATCTAGCGAGTTAGAAGGACTTTTGGAATCATCCATGGAAATAACTTATATTTTAGTCAAAGAAAAAGATATTTTTCTCTACGTAGCAATACACATTTCTTTGATGCCAATGACTCAAGTGAGGAGCTGTCCAAGAAGTCAGAAATTAAAATGAGCCATGGTATTTTTCCTCTGTTTCTCTCTTTAAAACTTGCTTTATTTGTGGAGTACACAGATAAGTTTTCAAATCAAAATTGACTATATTATCAAGACAAGAATAGGGATTAGCCAAAGAATCACCTATGAAGAGGCCGGGCACAGTGGCTCATGCTTGTAATCCAAGCACTTTGGGAGGCTGAGGTAGGCAAATCACTTGAGATAAGGAGTTCGAGATCAGCCTGGCCAACAAGGCAAAACCCTGTCTCTACTAAAAATACGAAGAAATTAGCATGCCTGTAGTCCCAACTACTCAGGATGCTGAGGCAGGAGAATGGCTGGAACCCGGGAGGTGAAGGTTGCAGTGAGCGGCGATCATGCCACTGCACTCATGCCTGAGTGACAGAGCAAGACTTTGTCAAGAAAAAAAGGAGAGAGAGCGAGGAGAGAGAAAGAAATAAAAAAAGAGAGAGAGAAAGAGAGAGAAAGAAATAGAGAAAGAGAGAGATGTATGAGGAGTTGTTACTGGTAGACACATATAAGTACATTTTCTTCCCATCCTAACTGATAACTTATTATAATAGTATTCCATAGTGTTGCACTTACAGAATAGTAGAGATCACATAGTCTGAAGTCTTTATTAGAATGTCTGTGTCTTGAGTTATTCGGGGTGCTCGGACTCTTTTTCCTCTGGCCATCTGATTGATTCTATACTGTCTGATATTGTAATACGATTGTCAACAGAAAACACATGGGGTTTTCAACCAAGTATGAGTGAGGTTCTTGGGTTTGTTAAGAACCCTGCGGAAGAGTGGAAGTAACAAAAGGAGTACTGCCTCAGCAACTGTACTCAGGCCAAAAGTCTTGAGGCTGGATTACAAATAACTGTTTATGCCATCTGCTTATGGCATATTCTCTAACTCTCTCTAAGACAAGGGACTGGTCTAGGCAGGTGGTTTTACATACCATACTCTTCATGTTTCCTGGGTATATGAGTTTTGGAAAGTCATAGGACTGAGACATAAAGGCATTGGGAATTCTGTCAGGGGAAGTCTGTCTCAACAAGAGCTTAGTGTAAGCTGTAACATGAAGACTGGGTCTCTCTAGCTTTTTTTTTTTTTTTTTTTTTTTAATGGATGATCCTCACAAAGAGACAACCTCCTCGAAGTCACATAGTTAATAACTTGGACTCATTCCCAGGTCTGTCTTACTTTAGAACCTGGACTTTCTACCCTGTCAGTGGCTGCCATCTGTGCTTTGAGATATTCCTACAGCTCCAGAGAACTCCTGAGAAGTCTGGATAGGGTGGAAGTTAGAAACTAATCTAAACTTTTATCTGATTCACATATTTGACTTTTAGATAGGGTGGCTCTTAAAAAATGATACCATTATTTTCAATACTTTGAAAACCTAACAATATTTTTTCTAATATTGCCACTGCTGTATTTAAAAAAAAGAAGTAGATATGCAGATATATATATCAGTGCAATTGAATTATCTTCTTCCCCCAACCGTGTATGTTCTGGTTTAAATGGTTTAAAATATGTGCATTTTTATGTATACACACATGCAGACAGAGAGACAGAGAGAAAGAGAAAGATGAATTCTATGTTTTTACCTACAACCTTAACCACCTGCTTTAATTGCCCAGAAGGTAATATTTGTAATATTTTGCGTGAGTATAAAGGTGCCATTGTTAAATCTGGTGGCGTTTTCTCTTCTCGTTATCATTTTATTAACAAGCAAGCTTTGGCGTTGTAGCCTTCTTTCCCTTGAGATCCATTTTAATTCTAGCTATGAACACAGAACGTGCAGAACTGTTTTGCATTTCTATCATATGAAATTTGGGGGGGGGTTATAGTTTTGAAAATACTTGGTGATAAAACAGGAATCCCAGAATTCTTTGGGAACTGAAAGTTTGGTAAAGGGTCAAAGTCCATCCTTAATGACTGCCAACAGTGCCAATAAAAAGTGATGGACTTTGTTTTGCTTTAAATATGAGGAAAATTGGTTGGGAAGTAAAAGATTTAATGAATCTCTATAGTATTAATTACTGTGTAATAGAGCGTCCAAGAGCAGCTGAGGTAGTACTGCATTTTGCCCGTAGGTGGCAGCAGAGCACTCCGGGATTGGTGGAAGACTGTGGTTTGAGACCAGGGAATCGGGGATTTCACAGCCATAATCTGTGAAAGCCAAGAGGACGGCTAAGGACTAAGGAATTGACACTAAGCCCGAACTGGCAGAAGAGACTCAAGCCCCAAATCGTGACATGCACACAGGTATGGAACTGAAGGGGGTCGGAATGCAGAATCTTTTAGCCATCACGAGTGATTAAGAGAGCAGCACAGGTCTCTGAGTAGGTACTTTAGAAAACGGGAACTTTTCTAAAGTAGGTACTTTAGAAAAGTTGTTTCAGAGCAACTTTCTTCCTGATTTTAAGACACTGAACCAGAAAGGAGATCTGGATTCAAGCTCTACCTTTGCCACTCATTATAGAGTAACATGAAGGAACAGTGGGCTTCAATTTCACATTTACAACAAAGGCAGCTCAAAGGTTTTTCGAGCTCCTCTGTTTTACAATTCTCCCAGTCCTGGCTACTCCTGGATGTTAAATCCTCCTCTCTAACTGGATTCACCTGATTTTGTGGATTTTGTTCGCCAGCCTCCATTTCAGGTTTGAGGTTTTCATCTGGTTCCTTGCTTTCTGGCCCTCATCTTGCTCCACCAGCCTCTGGATTGTCTTTGGTCTTTGATCTGGGTGTGCTTTGGTTTGTTATCTCTTTTCCTTTGTTCCCTGATGGAAACCTGTCTCAGGACTGATTTCATCTTGTCCTTCTTCCACTCCCACAATCATCTTCCCAACCCAATCAAATTACCAGGGTTTAGGTATTGTAACTCTGAAGGAGGACAATGCCGAAAACAATTGCTTGTTTATTTTTTAGTTTTAGGTACACTGAATGGCTATAGAATACAAATTATGGGAAAACATGAAAAAACATAAGAACTCTGGAAAGTCTTTTTTGTTTAACATAAATAAATTATGCAAATAAGTTAAAGAAAGCATGAAGAAGCATTTGGCATGCATTGAAAACATCTGGGTTTAACTGAAAAGAGAAAACAAAACATTTCATAAAACAAATATTTGAATTTAAACAATGAATTTATTAATTTTCACATCCTAAGTTAGATTTTGTGATGCATTCTTTTTCCTAAGAATGGCAAAAAGCATTAAGAAATTAAATAAATAAATACATATGTATATATACATATAATGTGAATTTACTGGGAACGCTTGATGATACAAACAAAATCAGTCATCACCAGAATTCTCTATGTGAAACCCATGACAAGTTCTTTGGAATCCTTCCCTCGACATCCTCTGGCTCTTGCTATGGCTTAGTGACTTCTACTGTGCTTGCAGCCTGTACTCTGGTGTATCACATTCTTTTTTTTTTCTTTTTTTTTTTTTTTTTTTTTGCCATTTTAACAACATAAAATTTCCATTGTAGAATCATTTCTATCCATCAATTATGCCTTCTTTGACACATCTGCGTTTTGTAGATGGGCCACCATGGCATGTTCAAGTAGAAATTTGTAGCCAGAAGCATCACACATCCACCTATGTGGCAGATTGCTGCGGACTTCTGCAATGATTACAGTAATGTTATTTTCGTATTGGATGACAATTACGAAAACTCTTCTCTTGACATAATGTGGTTTGGGGTGTTTAGCAGTTAAAGAAATGCTGGCTTTAACTTGCGTGTTTCCTTACTGATTTCCTGAAGCTCTAGGAAGCTACAATGCTGTGTGGAAAGAGACTGTATTAGGAAGTTAGGTAAATCTGGGTTTGAGTTTATGCTCTGCCCTTTATAATCTGAGCAAAGCTAGGCAAGCTCTTCATCACTTCTCAGCCTGTGTTTCCTCTTCTATTAAATGAAGACAATACCGTGTAGTAGGGTTTCTTAACCACTATTGACATTTTGGGGTGGATAATTCTTTATCATAAGGGCTGTTCTGTAGTTTATAAGGTTTTGGCAACATCCCTAGCCTCTCCCCACTGGATGCCAGTAGTTCCTCTCTAGTTATGACAAACAAACATGTTTTCACACATTGCCAAATATACCCTCAGGAGTAACATTTCCCCTGGTTGACAACCCCTGCATTATAGGATGTGAGAATTAAATATAATGATATGATATTTGTGAAGTGCTCAATGTATGGAAATACCTAATTACTTATGCTCTCTTGGATATCATATCCACCTCTGATTTGAATTTGTATTTTGAATGCTGAGAATTAAACTACACAGAGAAGTAAGACAGGATCCAAGAGCCTGATGATCATTAGAAGGGATTTAAAGGGTCATTGAGCTGGAGTTATACATGAAAGCAATTTGAATAATATGTTTGGTGGCATATATTATAGTGTGACACTGAACATCTGAATCTCTAATGTCTCCATCAACCTCTCTTAATTAGGCAGATATGAGGGTAATGCATTTTTTTATAAGGGGGTAAAATACTTAATTTAGAGACACAAAAAGCCATTTGGGCATATAACATTAGCTAGAGGTGATCCTGGCAAATGTCTAAGAGTAATAACAACAAAAAAATACCCAGAGCCATCCAGGAGACTGTCTTCCTGAGAGAAATACATTTTGCAATCCAGAATGTGTTAGTCTTTCAGCAAGATCTTAAAAATGTCTCTCAAGAGAAGATTTCAGTTTTCAATTGTCTCTTCTCTGTTGTTGCTTTATTGTGTAATATGTGATATTTCATCATGATTTACAATGTAGTATGTGAATTATTAGTTGAAAGATCCAGAAACCTGTACCCATATTCTCCTATGCAACTATAAATATTGCCTTGGAAATCTTTGTGGCAATACACTATATACTCTGGGTATTGCTCGATGTAGTGTGGACAGTTCTATAAATTAGCTTGAAAGGAAGAGGGTAGTAAATGTGAGTCATGGTACTGCATGCTGCTATAAACAAACTGGGGTGGGCCCAGTGACATTTTGAAGTCATTCAGAAGTGTTTTGTGAGGTCACCTGTCCTATTAGATGCATATTTTTATTAATGGTTTGATTTTTTTTTTTTTTTTGAGAAGCGACAAAGAGGAGCTAGGAAAGGAGTAGAGGCAGGTGGGAGGAAGTGTCAGGACTTGCAATTAAATTTATTAACTCAATTACCTAGGATACCAATAAAAGCTGTAATCATGAGCCCATCTAAAAGGCATTAGCTGTTTTACTGCTAATGGAGCCCTTGCCAACAGGAAATGGAACCAGATGCTCTTGTTGGGTGCTGGCAGCTGTTTGGTAGCACAGAATCAAATAAGTTGGACTGTGATAGGGCATATGGACTAATGACAAAAAACATTTTGTATTCGTGTAGTATCTCCATTCAAAAAATACCAATACATAGTTTGCAAAAATGAGCGCATGAATCCTTACAGGACCTCCCCTGGGGAGATAGCCATAAAGGTAGGATGATGATTTTTATGGATGAAAAGAACTATAAGCAGGAACACATTGGGGTGTGCCTTCCCAGGCCATCTGTGATGGAATGAGCTGTAAAATCATAGCCGTGATATGCCCCAGGTTTTCTTTTTTCTTCCCAGCTCTCTAGGTGGGGATGCTCTAGAAGTTTTAGTGTCCGCTTTAAATCTGTCAACCTAAGTAGCCAGTGAGCTGCTTGAGAGGGGGCATCTATTCTACATTGTGAGATCTGGAATCACTTATTTTATGAACAATTATAGACTGGCCCTTGGAATGCTAAGATATAAAGCATGGCATCTAAATATTTAGATCCTTTATTCATTTACTGTATATTTATTAAAATATGCTAAGTGCTAAACATTGGGTTGGATAAATGAAGTCAATGAAAACACAATGTTTTTTCACACAGACCCCTCACGACAGCCTACAACGAGGGACATTAATAATATATTGAGGCAATTATGATGGATACATATAGTCTGGTACATTCATGGATGGTTAGGGGAGACTTTGTGGCAGTCATGAGAAAGGCATGTAAAAGCTAGATGAGAAGGAAGAACAAGAGATACTGAGGTAAAGAGTGGAGAGAATAGACAATGCCATGTAGATGGCTGAGCATGTTAAAAGCCTGGTGGCAAAAAAAGCATTTTCTGTTCCAAGAATAATAAATGAAGAAGTTAGAAGTTAGGAAAGGAAGTGAGGGAAGGAAGGAGAATGGTGGAAGGTGAACTGAAGAACTACTCATAGGACTAAATTATTACAGGCACATGAAGAATTCAGATGGTGAGATCAGTTGGAGAGTACACCCAAAGGTTATTCTGCTGGATTCTGGAAATGAATAAAATTGGAGACAAGAAGACTAACAAGTGGTGACTGTAGTAATCCAAAAATGAGGTCATGAAAATCCGGTAGTGTGCAAGAAATAATGGAAGGTTTCAACAAATACATAGCAAATGGAATCTTCAGAACTTGGTGATTGTTGGATGAGGTATATTTCTGAGTCTCCCATACTCTGGGGGGTAGCCATCAGGTCCTAATACAAGGTGACTTGAGTGTTCCAAGACTCTGCATCTTGAACTACAATATTTTCCTCTAGCTCCCTGCAGCTGGCAAACGCAGAGCCCAGATTCTGTCACACTTACAAATTCAGGAAAGGCATTTTCTTTCCATTTCTTGGAGATAGAAAGCTCCGTTTTGATAATTACCAGTTAAAATAGCTTTGCAGATTTTTCAAAAGCTTAACAGACTATAATACCAATTTACAGACCTAAAGAATTTCCACGTGGTTTTCCTACTCCAAGTACAGTGCAGTGTGAGCTCTGATGGGGCAATGGAGAAGATGAATAATGACTGATATTTTTTGCCTCTGTTTTGTATAAAGCAAGCACTTTTACAAATGGTATATGGAAGTGCCCATCTTGTTATTCTCCTCTCAAAAGTACTGAGTACTACATTAGGACTAAAATTATATAAAATTTTCCAATTCATAGATTTAGTTGTTGTGATTGATTTAGTTGTCATTATTTTGTTAATGAATTGGTAATGAGGTGAAGTTGGATATTTTGAGTATCATCTCATACATCACATTGGTTTTTTGTTTTTTTTTTTAGACAGAGTCTGACCCAGGTTGGAGTGCAATGGTATGATCTCGGCTCATTGCAACCTCTGCCTCCTGGGTTCAAGTGATTTTCCTGCCTCAGCCTCCCGAGTAGCTGGGATTACAGGCACCCACCACCATGCTTGGCTAATTATTGTATTTTTAGTAAACATGGGGTTTTGCCATGTTGGCCAGGCTGGTTTCAAACTTCTGACCTCAGGTGATCCACCCACCTTGGCCTCCCGAAGTGTTGGGAATACAGCGGTGAGCCACTGCACCCAGCCCATATTAGTATTTTCTCCAATCATTATGTTTGTTCTTTTATTTGTGGTGATTTCTACTTTTAAAATTTTATTTAAAAATTTTACAGTGGCATACCTTAAGGAGAACTTTACTAAATCATGCTCTTATAAAATTCCCTCCTAATAGAATATGACAAAGGTGGTAAGTATATTGCATTATATAAGACTTCACCTTAGCAAATTGGAGTGAGAGCTTCCCTGTCGCTTCGAAGTAAGCTGCCCTGTTGAAGAGAGCCTCTTAGAGGAACACTTGGGAAGGAATTACTACAGGCAGGAACTTATGTCCTACAATCAACTGGAACTGAATTCAGCTAGCAACTGTGTGGTCTGGGAAGAGCACCATGAGCTCCAGAACAACAACCAATATGACAACTTGATTGCAGCCTTGTGAGACTCTGAACAGAGGAGCTGTTTTATGCCTGGACTCCTAAACAATGAAAACTGAGATAATAAATGGATGTTGCAGCACAGCAATAGATAACTAATACAGTTTTCATCTGTCCAGATCTATTTTTGTGTGACTTTCGCACTGTTTAAATTTCATAGAAATGCTCTGCCCATATCAAGATCATTAAATAGTCTTCTAATAATGACATGTGTTCAAGTTCATATTGAATGCTGGACATTCACTAGGAAATAGGTTAAATAGGCTCTATGTTTCCAATTCATTCATTCATTCATTCTTCTTTGAGTTAGTCGTTAAAAAAAAAAATGACCTCAACCTCAACTGTATGCAAAGCACATGAGGAATAAACCACAGTTCTTGTTTTTGAGAGGTTCTAGTCTGGTGCAGATAGAGTCTGAACATAGACAAATATTTTCTCTATAATAGGGGGAAAACTACAAAAGAGGCATGTGCAAAAGTTAATAAGAATACGTACAGAGAAATTTAATTTTTTTAAAGGATTAAATAAAAAGTCTTCAAAGAAGAGATAATCCTGGCCTGCATCTCAAGATATGCAGATGAGATTATCAGGTAGAAAAGAAGACAGGAAGATATTTCAGAAAGAGAAAAAATGGTTTGAAGAGACACTGAAACATTTGAGGTAGGTTTTAGGCTCAATGAGGGTGGATCCATTTCTGGCTCTATCACTTTTGTCCTAGCACTTAGCACTTTTCTTTGCCTAAGTGAGCTTTTAATATGCTCTGGATATGTGAAAGAATGAATGCACGCAATTTTGCAGGAAATAATGAGAAGTAGTTCAGGAACAGAAATTTTTTTGCTATGGCTGGAGAACGATGTGGGCTGGTAATGGGATGTGAGAGAGAACAGGAATGGGAGATAAAGGGCCTCATTTGTGGAGAACCCTCATACCTGACACCCATTCAGGTCTGAATGAAATGACTGGGCACTTTTATCTGATAACAGAGTAAAGTTTTGTGATTTTACACAAGAGCTTTTTAATGTGATAATGGTTAAAAAAATTAAACTCTGATTTCTTTGGCTTTTTAAACTTTTGAATTCAATCTATTAATTGTTTTTGTTTTCTGATGATAATCCAAACATATGATTAAGATGGTAAAGTATTGAAAGCATTGGCAGGGATATATCAATTTATCTGTGCGTAGAAAAGAATATGAAATCACTGTCCGAGTAACAAGGTTGTTTGTTACCTTGATTCCTGCACCGTGAAGCAGATTTTATCCTTTCCAAGTCCTGTTGGTTTTCTTCATGCCAGCAAGCCTGATGACTGTCTCTATGTAAAACGCTGACAATTTCCATGACCTCTCTTACCTCAGAGTCTTAGTGTGATGTAACTTGGTGTATACTGCAAATTATGTCCATAAAATTTGGAGGCTGATTTCTGAAGTCATTAAAGTGCACCTTGTGATGTTGTTTCTGATATTTTTTCTCAAGAATATAACTACCATAATTCATCATCTTCTCAACTCCCATAATCTGGAGTTGAGAAGCCTTTTGAGTTTAACACATTTTGAAGAGAGAGTTAAAAGGAGTTGGTGATAATATGATTTTCCCTTTTTATCCTGCTCTAGGAATTTAGTTGATGAAACACTTCCTATGTAGGGAAAAATGCATTACTGAATAAAATTTCCAAGGATGCTTTCTGACCAGAACTGCTCATAATGAGATAAGATTGCCTGGCTTAGATTGAGAAGAAAATAATATATCAGACAGACACATAGATGAATACACACACACTGTAAATATAGCAACTTTAAAGCGATTTTGCTGAACTTGTATCATTTAAAGAATCCAGTGATCATTTTTGCAGTCCTTCAGCACCCCCAAGAAGCACTCCTGGGTCTTCAGCATTTGATGATAATAAAAATATGTTTGCATATCTATGCTCATTATTGGAAGCATTCTGCCATTGGGAAATATTGAAATTTCCATAAAAATGCAATGATTCTGGAGCTGACATGGACATATATATGAGATAACAAGTTACAATCACTGCCTTCTTAGATGTAGCTGTGATGATAGTCTCCTATTTATTAATTCTAGCAGGAGGCCATATTAACTACTCATTAATAATTCCCCGTTCAATGAAATGACTTTTGAAATATAACAGATCGTAAATGTATTTGTTTTTCCACATCATGTTTGGTAAATACCCCAGTTTTGAGTGTCTTTAACTCAGCATTTTGGTGATGGATTTGCACTGGACTTTGTCTTCTTGTTGTTCTCTGATCCTATTATGAGGGTGTTTTCTCTTACTTGAGGAATTTATAACTGTATAATTGTTAACCATATGATTAGGAAGCCCCTGGTTCAATAACTTGCAAGTTTGTTCAGATGAGATTTTCTGGAAGTCAAGAAGGTCTGTGTGCAACGACATGAAAGGCTTATTACTTGAATACAGATATGGCAACAGGGAATTATCTGGCTGTTTGCAAATAGGCTTAAGTTCTGTGTATGATTCATAAAAATCACCAACATAAGTTCCAAATCCACATACTCTTAAAAGCCCATAGGATAGAAGCACAAAATGTGAAAATAAGGGTGTTGGCTTGAGTTGCTTATGCTTTTGGTTCCTTGCAATGAATTTGTACATGTGTTGTTTGTGTGCATTAACTATGGAATAAGGGGCAGCAAGTTCCCAAGAGTTAAGAAAAATATATAGAAGATTTAAAAAATGATATGTATTAAATTAAAATAAAAGTTAAATTTAATTAATGTTAAAATTAAATACCATCCATATATCATCCTAAAGAATGTTAAAATACCTCTAATATGTTATATTAGCCATGGTTTACCTCATTGCAGCTGCCACAGTTTTGAGTATGACAAATCTACTATTCTAATTTGACAAACTTCTGGAATATGTCATAATAACATACAAAGCAAGAAATAACAATTTCTATTTAATCTGAATGAAGATAAATTCTGAGAAAAGGAGTTGACACAAAAGCTCATGCAGGAGAGTAATAATTATACAAAATAATTACCTGTGAATTCTCTACTGAATAAAGTAAATAAGGCACAAAGCACTGTTGAAAACATCTGTCTCAGACTGAATCTTGGTAGGTAAATAGCACAGTTAGAGCAAATTTTTAAAATGAAAAACAAAATGAAAAAGACAAATGAAGTTTAATGAATTTTCTTAAGTAAAAAGACTCTATAGGCTTCCGATACCTAGTCATGTTCTAAATGTCAAATAGATACTTGAATAATTGTTTGTCTAGAACATAAAAAGGAGTTGACATATTAAACTATATTGACTTACATTTGCATCATGAGTATGACTTGGAGAATAGTATATATCTTTAGAATTTTTATTATTGTTTTATAAACCAGCATTTTATGATTTAAACATCAGATTGAGAGTTGACTAGTTACCCTAGTTGTGCCACATTATACCATGAGTTCTATGAATCACTAAAAAATTCTTACCTGACTTATTTAGTGTATCTGCAATTCTGTGGATTTGTTACATAGGGATGATTAATTAATGTATTTACTACAATCATATCCCAATTTACCCTAAGATTACTGATATGTGTTTAGAAAAGTATTTATTATATTTACATCCTTGCTTATTTAATGATGTGATCATTTTGCTATTGTGCTTCATTATGAGTTCTGAAATTATGCACTCAATACTTATTGTATTATGTGGAGATTAAATCTATTACTTCATATTTTCAACTATTGACTCTTAATTGGTATTTCATCTATAAGTTTAGTAACAAAATTAACACTTATTAATAGGTAAGAACTCTAACTTCATTAAATATTAATGCTACAACTGCTAAAGAAACATAGAAGAGTAATATAGTTTTGAAGACTCAGGATTTTTTCTTTTATTTCAATTAAAAGAAAAAGTTTTAAAGAAACTCTGATATGTATGTGAATCAAAAGTAATAGTCATGGATTTTAAACACATTTAAGGGTTTACTATAATATTAATTTCCTTTTTCCCCACCAAATATTATATAAATCTATGAATTTTAATTTGTTAATCATCCAGAAAAGAAATAAGTAAACATTATCACTACATGATTTTATCTTTATTATTTTTAATATGAATTAGTCAAAAGCAAAAGCTACAAAACAAAGGACTAAAGATAAAAGTTTTAATCATTATAATTATCATAAAACAATATGAATGAAACTGATCTCTTAACATCTAATATTTGTGTGCCAGAAAGCTATACAAGTGAGTTACATGATATGTGCATGTTTCAAGATATTACTACACCTAGAACAACTGCAATCTGCTGAAGGGATTTTTATGTTCATCTCTCCATGATCATGAGTGTTGGTTAGGAGAGTCTCTCTCTCTTTCTCTCTCTCTTTCTTTCTCTCTCTCCTTCCCTGCATTGCATCACAAAAACTCTGGAAATACATACATGCAGATTTGATGTGGTGGTCAAAATAATGTCTTTTAAAACCAAATTTGTTGGCCAGGTGTGGTGGCTCACGCCTGTAATCCCAGCACTTTTGGAGGCCGAGGCGGGTGGATCACAAAGTCAGGAGATTGAGACCATCCTGGCTAACATGGTGAAACCCTGTCTCTACTAAAAATACAAAAAAAAATTAGCCGGGCTTGGTGGCAGGCACCTGTAGTCCCAGCTACTTGCGAGGCTGAGGCAGGAGAATGGCATGAACCCGGGAGGGGGAGCTTGCAGAGAGCCAAGATGTGCCACTGCACCTCCAGTCTGGGCAACAGAGCAAGACTCCATCTCAAAAAAATAAAAAAATAAATAAATAAAAAATAAAAAAACAAATTTGTTATGTTTTATTGGGTTGGTTTTGCTTTAATAATCATGGAAGCCAAAATTAAGGCCTTTAATATTCCACATCTTGCCAAATATTATTAGGATTTAATATTTGAATGGAGCTATATTATGTATTTTTTCCATAGACAACTGAGTTGGTCATATATTACAGTGCAGTGGATAGTTCAGTATCTACTTTTTTTCTGAGTTTTAACATCCAGTCCAATTGACAAGTCTCTTAGGAGTCTTCTTTTCTCTATCTGTAGAATAAAGACTATTTCAAAACACATAGGTTTTTTTATTGGGGAAGTACTTGCCATGTGAATCTTAAAGTGCTAAAAGATTAAAAGACAGTAAGGAGAATTAAAATCCAAGATTCTCTCCTGAAACAAGAATTTAAAAAAAATTGATGGGTCTTCTGAAGTGACAGAAGCTGTTTTATCTCTTGACTTCTCTTTCTAGGATATATGTCAGTAGGGAATCCTAATTTCACTTTCACTGCTCCGTAGAGGCCACTACCCCAATGCATAATGGTTAAGGACTAGGACCAGAATTCAGGAAACAAGCTAGTGAATTCTGATCCAAATCTGTTTTCAGAATTACATTTAGAGATCATATGTCTGGAGTTTTTATTCTGCATAATAATATAAATTGATTGTGCTATGGTGTCATATATAATATATCAGTATACTATTTAATGTGCCTACCATTTTCATAGCTGGTATGATAATTTATTGAATAAACATAGAAAATTTTGTCCAGTATATACAAATAATTATTTTCACCACTACAGTAATTAATATAATGTCTTATAGTCTTTGTTTTGCTACTACTAAGGACCTGTATTAAAAAGTAAAATTCTTAAACCCCTGTGGTTGATTATGATGTTTAATGAACCAAATTTACTTATGCATTCCTCTGACCATTACCTTGGATATTCGCTTCCTAAATTCAATCTTGACTTGACCATGTAGTTTGTTTTAGCATTTTGGACAATGGGTTGATATCAAACATGACAAAGGAGCAGAAATTTGAAAAGCGCTTCTCTAATACTGCTTCCTGTATAGCATGCTGCATATTGAGAGACATATGGCCCAGTCAGGCCCCTTGCCCAAGCTGACAGGCAGTGATCCCTGAGTAGAAGAGCTGCCCAGATGACCAGCATCTAACTACAGATGCATGAGAAAGCACATCCAATACCAGCAGAAAGATCACCTACCAGAGTCCAGGCCAAATTCATGACTCATAGAATTGTGAGCTAAATATGCCTGCTTTTTTTTCCTGCTGCTAAAAGTTAATGTGGTTTATTATGCAGAAACAAAAATTCTAACTGATGTAGAAATTGTTACCAGAAATGAAGCACTGCTACAAAAAGACATATAATATTGGCTTTGGAACTATGTGGCAGGTAGTGGCAATGAGGAAAGTGTTCATGAAATCAGAAAAAGTAGTGAGAAAACTTAGTAAAGGCTGAAAAACTTTGTGGAGGAAATTGTTATTGGAGGATAGAAAATGGCAACTTGTATTAGTCTGTCACAAAGAATTGGCAAACTGTCACCTGTGGTATTTTGAAATAGTGCCTGCAACTTTTTGGATATGGTTAGAAAGAATGTTGAAAACATTTATTAGGTACTCCTAACCAAATAAAATAAGATTCTACACGAGGTAGTTGAGTTAAAGCGGTAACTATTGAATGTTTACAAAAAATTTAGCAGGTAGACAAAGGAACAGGACTTATTGCATTAAAAAGTAAATCTTGCTCTCAATTCCATTCTCCCCAGCCTGTAAATGATTTCAAAGAAAATGAGGTCTGAAGAGATATTTCTAGGCACAGGATAGCTGTGAGTGCCATAAACTTCTGTAAATAAATTTAAAACTTCAAAATTAAAAGCCATAAAACTTCCAAAATATTTAAGTCAGTGTCTAATAGACCTTATAAATGGGACCATAGTTTGCTAACATTGGGAACTAGAGAAGTCTTAGTTGTGGGGAGTGTCTTGTATGTTGAAAGATGTTTAGAGGCGTCCTTAGCCTTCACCTGCTAGATGCCAAAACACTGCACCCATCCCAACTGTGACAACCAAAAATGTCTTCAGGCGTTGTCAATGTCTCCTGAAAGGCAAAGTCACCCTCAGTTGAGAACCATTGAGTCCAATAAAATAAATTCTAAAGATCTTTATGACATTGTCAATGGAAGCCCAACTTCAAAAAGAACTATTTGTATATATTTTATTGAATAGAATGGGCTATAATCTGACACACAGAAATTGTACACATTTTGAAGGTAGTATTTAACAAATGGCCCTACCTAATTAGGGATGGATATTGCTCGTGTTGCAAAAAGACTTCAGGATTAAGAAAGCCACCATGCTATAAACACAGACCCTTTCTTTTCATAAAAGGAAAAAAAATGTATGAGTGAGTGAACCCAAGAATCCAGAGGGAAGAGCTGAGGGCAATGGAAAGGAATGGTTTGGGGAGTTGCAGCCTTAAAAAGTGGTTAAGTTCTGCTCCTTAACCTTTATGGAGAAGTTTCCCTGTCCCCAGTACAAAGGGCTTGACAACAGACACCATTCTAGGCTTCAGAAAAGTCCTATGGCAACAGACTTCATATGCTTCCTGTTTTTCTCCCTTTTGAATTGGAGAATTTTTGTGATTATCCAGGTCCAATCTCACTGTTGGGTGTTGAGTGTGAAGAGGGCAGATATACTTGAGGTTTTGTTTTATAGGTTTCTTAATGAAGAATAATTATATCAAAAGATTCCCATTAAGTTTGATTGTGGATTACATAGTCTTAGATTTTGAGGTTGACACTAAGGTTATTCATGAGATTTCTTGAGATCTTACTAAAAAATGAATGTGCTTTATAGCATCAAGGAAATGAATCAATGTGTCTCAGGGCACATTGTGGTAGATATTGTTAAAGTTATGGCTCCTCATTTATTCATGCTTTGCATATTCATGTCTTCATGTGGTGTCCTTCAACACTGAATCTTGACTTAGTCATATAATTTATTTTGGCCAATAGTACAATAGCCCATCTGCTTGATATTAACAAATAAGTGAAAAGAGTTTGCCTATTGAGATTACCTCTCTCTTGATGCTTTTGACCCTCTAGATTTACACCTTGTAGAGATGCCTGCAATAGCCTACTAGATGAGAGAGACATGGAGCCAAATCACCCTCACTATTTCACTTGACAAGCAGTCAAACCCCAGAAACAAAAGCAACCTAGAAAGAGAAACATCAGCTGAACACAGAAGAATAAGTGAACCTAGCCAATATCAGCAGATTAGCATAGTTAAACCCAAGTGAAATTAATGACATATAGACATAATTTTGAGTTAAATAAATAGTGTATATATTAAGCACTAAATTGTTGAGTGGTTTGTAGTATAATCATGAAATAATTATTCCCAGGTAATCTGTTGCTGGTTGTAATTCATATTAAAAATGCTGCAAGATGTCAGATGTCCATATCATCTCTATTTTGTTTTTACTATTTGTTACATGCACAATGCCTACCCATAGTAGATCTTCACTATATATTTAGTGGGAAAGAAATAAATTGTAATTAGCCTCTAGTACTTGGTTTGATAGTAGAGTTGTGTTTCCAGCTACCAAATTGTCTTCTTTGGTGACTTGGGAAAATATGTCACCTTTAGATTGGTCCTCCATTAATTTCAAATTATTCAATCTCTCCTTTTATAGCAATCTAATACTAAATCTAATCCTAAGGGTGGCTTTGTGGTAAGAGAAATTTCTAGTAAAGCCTGTCAAAATCTTAACAAAAGAAGATCAATGTGATGATATATAAGCAGATGCTATTTTTTCTTAAAAATTATTCTTAATGATGAGGATGCTCCTCATTAATAAGATTATAGAGAAAGAACTCATTTGCATAACCATAGTAAAAGGGCACTAAAGAGGGCAGCTCTTCATCTTCATGTGTGAGAAAAATTGAAAATGGCAATATGCTCAATAGGCTATGTGCATGTTCTAATCACAGGGCTCTGCATGTCACTTTTAAAATTAACATATAAATAGCTGCTATTTAAATCTCTGTCTTTGAATGAATTATCACACATCAACTAGATATTTCAGTTAATGAGATAGCATTGCATAGTATTATAGAAAATGGGTTTAAGACTCTTGAAAATTGGAGGAAATGGTGAGGAGTGTGGCAGATGTCTTCTTCAAAGAATTGTTTGACATACATGTAAATCCACCCTGATCTGAAGTGCCTTGGGAAATGGGAAATGAGCCAGAACAGTATGAGTGATAGAGTTGTGTACGCATTACCCATTATATAAAGATTTATTTTATTTATTTATTTACTTTGAGACAAAATGATGCTCTTGTTGCCCAGGCTGGCACGCAATGGCACGATCTTGGTGCACTGTAACCTTTGCCTCCCGGGTTCAAGAGATTGTCCTCTCTCAGCCTCCCAAGTATCTGGGATTACAGGTGCCTGCCTCCATGCCCGGCTAATTTTTGTATTTTTAGTAGAGATGGGGTTTCACCATGTAGACCACTCTGGTCTTAAACTCCTGACCTCAGGTGATCCGCCTTGGCCTCCCAAAGTACTGAGATTACAGGCGTGATCTGCTGTGCCCTGCCCTGCTTATTGTTTTTTAAAAGCTTAATAGGATTCATTTTACAATAGATTTTAGGCAATGCCATTTCATTTGAAGACAGGACTGTATCTGACAGCAAGTGGCAGACGTTATGTATGGTCATTATTATTTACAAAATATGATAAACTAAGTCATTGCAATTTCTTATTGAAAAACAACTGGTTAAATGTTCTAACAAATATCATAAAAAAAGTAATATAATTTCATGGGATATACATTATATATGATATATATATAATAAAAACATACTCCAGGGAAGTTAGAATAATTTAATTTTTGACCAAAGAAAAAATTATTTTTCCTGGTCAACAAAAATAATGTAATATGCACTAAAATTTTTGTGCTAAAAAGTGAAGAGAAACAGGATGGCGTGTTCCTACCTCAATAGAATCAGAACATTTAGTTAAAGCAATATTTCTACAGGTACATTAATTGTATAGCTATTTTGAGTAGAAGCCTACTTACTCTTATGCAGCTCAATCACATATGTTAAACATGTAATTTTGTATTCAAGTTCTTTATGAGTTTATAATAGAATGATATTTTATTTCATAGCAATACCTGCATGTAGATGCTTTCAACAAATGTGGGTACTATCTATCCTAGATTTTAAAAAATAACTCCAGTTTCAAATAATGTTTCTCTGTATCTATCAATGAGTTATATCACTTTAGTATTTGCCAATATTGATTAATTTGCTTAATAAACGTTCCCTAATGGAAATCTTATCAGTAGCATATGAAACTTAAAAAAATAATGAGGTGATATACTGAAGACCTCTTTATAATCACATCAGCTTTTGTAGGTCCTGTTAGAACCACAAATCCTTCAATGGTTAACTGAATGCAATGAAGTGGATATAGTTTTAATTAATATTATTAGACTATATGATGTTGACATATCTGTAGTTCTAGTTACATTTTTAATCTTGAAGTATTCTTTTAAAAAAGAACAATATGAAATTTCTTATTTACTATCCAACTTTGATTCCGATTTCAGTAACTATAAATGTTCTTCCATCACTTCTAAAAGCAACAGGCTCACTGAATTTTATTGTATAAAGCCAGTTTTCAATGTCAGTGCCTAATTTTCCACATGAGACTGAATGACACAAGTTTTCATTTAAAAGACTTTCAATGTTTTATCATTAGTATATGTTGGTCCAATTTTTAACTTGTTGCTTGCTAATTAAATTTTATGAGACTGGATTGGATTATAGTTAAGAGTGCTTCTGACAGAGGTATTTTGATTCTAAGTTGATATGTTTTTAAGTTATCTATCAATAATTGTGGTGATTTAAAAAATTTACTCACATAAACATTTTTTATTTCATCTAAGACAATTTCCCTGCTGTTTTCATATATTATGCTTTCTCCTGTCATCATGTCTGTTCTTGCAACAATTTTCAGCTCCACATCTGTCAAGTAATTATTTTTCCTTTTTTGTTTCAAAAACAATTCACTCTTCATCCTCCACAATAACTCTATATAAATATTCACATATATTAAATATTTGATCTATTTAGTCACAGCATTAAATTTGTATTTGTTTCTTCTTCTTTTCCTGTCATTAATCTAAATATGGAGAAAGAAAAAAGAAAATATTGGAGTAGACTTCTATTATCCCATCAAAAAATACTAAAGCATCATCACTTTAGTTGGTTGAATCAAAAGACATTATAGCAATGTAAATTGTTATATATGAATACAATGTTCACAACCCACATATGGGTCAAATAATATTGTTGCCTGTATGAGGTGTTAACACAAACTTAATATGGCCCGAGGACTCAGTACTTGTATATTTGAGTCCTTGTGGATGAACTACAATCTAACTTAATAGGTAGACAAGATTGAGAACCTAACTGGGAATGTGTGCCTGTAACAGTGGCTGGGGCTTGGCCAATCCCAGCAGCCATACTTCAACCACTCATGCATTGTCGAGCGTTCAAACTGAACTGTGTTTAAATAAGGCAAACACTGAACTGTAACCAATTCAGTTATTTCTGTACTTCACTTCTGATTTCTGTATGTCACTTCTTGTTTTTTGTCTATAAATCTTCTTCCATCAGGTGGCTGTGCTGGTCTCTGAATCTGCTGTGATTCTGGGGACTGCCAAATTCGCAAATCGTTCATTGCTCAATTAAACTCATTTAAATTTGATTCAACTGAAGTTTTTCTTTAACAGAGGAAAGAGTAAAAAAGTGGTTGCACGATTTTCTAAAGATCAGTGAACCCCCACCCTGTGATAAGTAAAGTTCAGCCTGTTTATCCAGTAGAAATGTTTTCCAAGGTTTATTTCCCAGATATTGTTAATTCACTGCACCAGACTTATTAAAGATTATTGTTGCAAGTTTCTCATTTCTCATAGTTGTTTTCTTAGTATGTGAAAAATACATTATCTTTGAAAACTGATACCCGAATGATTCCTAAATTAAATAATATTTAGATAACTGCACAATATTACTTTCAATAATAGGTAACAGTTTATGTGTAAAGTCAGAACACATTTATATTAATGTTAAACTGCCTACATGTCAGAAATCTCACATATTTAAAGAAGTGAAAACAAAACAGATTCTCAGTATTTTACAGCAGGGTTTATTATCCAGTAAATTGAGATAAAGGAGGGTGGAAATTGTGTTCAGAAAATTTACTCTATTTGACTCACTTATTCAGATGCTTATCTAACAAGACAACATACTTAGGAACTAAGTAAATTTTACTTGACCTTACACAAGAAGGACTTCCTTCACTGGATCCTCACACGCACATAGATCTTTGATTCCCTTTTCCTGACTTCATAAATGCATGCAGCCAACTGATATGAGCTCCCATGGGAAAGGTCACAATAAGCTCACTCCTTTTAGTTTCTGTGTATTTATATATTTTATTCTTCCTTCTTTTAGCTCTTTCTTTCCCATTCTTTTCGAACTTCTGCTTTCTCCAGGAACATGTCAGAAACAGTTCCACATGTGTCTTCAGCCCCTAGCAAGGAAGTATAGCACAAATCATTTAAAAATTTGCACGGATGATCTGAAGAGAAAAGAATAAGTTCTTTTTTTAATGAAGCTAGTTATCTTAGCTCTTTTATTACATTGTCATAGTAGTTTAATAGTTGCAAAATACTATAGTATATTTTAAACATGACATATTGGAAAAAGTTTAACATGAACCACAAGATCTTTGGTGTGTATTTATTCCTGTACATGTGTACACAAACAAGTGACAAATCCTAGGCAGAGAAATCTGAAGGTGATCTAGTAGATGTGTTTCTAAAATCATGGAGCTTATTTTTGAGTCTTGTACTGAAGTGTATGATGATTTACAATTCATTGGAGTCTGCAGCAGTGCTCTATAAATACTTCATGAAATATTCTATTGAAAGTATTAGCATTTTGAGATACAGCAGAAATTATTTATATGCCTTTCCTTTTGGAAAACAATTTTTGTCAGTATATATGAAGACATGAAAAACTCTTAGGTTTTGTTTATAGTTGAGAAATCGTGTTTTAGAATTTACTGTAAGCTGAGGCTTTGCATGTTGGGATTCTGCCTTCATTTCAATAGAAGCAAATTCTTATACATATCCATGGAGATATATAAATATATATATATTTTTCTTAAACATATCCACATACATACAGATTAGCATCATTAAGAAATGCTGCATATTTTGCAAATTTGAGTTTAAGGTATTTTAATACCAATATTTAATATTTTTAGAAGCATTAGCTTTTTCCTGTGGGTAACAAACACATTTTCTTTCTTCATCTAAACTTCAGGAAAGAAAGAAGAAAGCCAGCATACATGAGTTTGAGTAAGAATAAAAACTGTCATTGCAAATAAACATAAAGAACACACCTTGAATATTTAAGTTCTGATATAATTTAAAAATAAATATTTATATGTAATGTCTAGAAATATATGTTTTCCCATTTCTGCCCAGTCTTTATTCCCTAAACCCATTATATTTTTCAGTTATCAGCAATTTGGGGTAATTACATCTAGTCATGAATTTAGAGAGAACAACAGGAGGAAAGAGGTCTGTTCTGTTCAGTAAACATTTATCAAACTCTTGCTTCAGTCTAAGCAATAGGCTTAGTGCCATGTGTACAAAAATGAAATGCCATGTGGCCCCTGACATGTACTACTTCTAATTTAGTAAGTAGGAGAAAAAATGCCTACATCATAATAAAAATGTTCAGAAGTAGTTGTGACAGATTAACAAAGTGGTATTATAGACAATAAGGAGAAATGACTACTTTCAAACAGAGAATTAGAAATTATGAAATTAAGTTGATAATGCTAACATCCAGAAATTTTTAAAATGTGACTAAAAGGTCTAGGGCAAAGATAATTCTATCCATGGTAGCAGAGTAAACATAACTCATCTTTTTATCTAACAACGTATTGTATTATTTTAATGTGTATTCTGTTAGGCTTTTTTTTTTCTAATTCTAAGGAGCTGTGGGAATGACACAAAAGAAAATATGCTCTATATATTCTTGATATTTGTTAGGGATTTGAATTAATATTTAATTTATAATCACCTTCATAGTTTGATACATTATGTTTAAAAAGTTCTATAACAACATGTTTCTGTATTGTGATTACTATTCACCACTTTAATTCCCTCTTGTATCCAGATAATACTCTGAAGTGTTGTATATGCACTTAACAAAAATGAAAAGTATGCCGTTAAGTCTAAAATAAACATCTGAAGATACTAAAGAATAGTCCACTTTTCCTTCTCTTCTTTCAGACTATTTCATTTCCAGAAGAGAAGATCATTGGATAGACATCTATATATGCAGATGCCCTGATCCCTGCATGACTGTTATCCTTCAAAGCAGATTTGATACTTGAGGGAATCATTGGTTTGTTTATTTGCTTGAAATTGATATGCATACTATTATATAGAGAGAATGTCTGTGCTAGCTTCATCCTGTCAGCTGTGGACAAGAAAAAATCACATTCTAATTATTTGTTAAAAAACAAGCAAACATGAAACTAAAACTTAACAAAATAATAATAAAACAACCAGCAAAACACCCTCCTATCTCAGATTTTATTGTTTTATTTTGGAAAGGCTAACTTTCTTGGATTAATAGCATATAGATTGAAAACAGTTTATGAATTTATTTAAATCCTATTTTCATGGCCTTTATACAAATTAAATCGTGATATCTTTATTTGAGAGAGTGGCAGATAACGATTTCTCAAAAACAAACTCTGTGGAACATGGCTTATCTCTTTTTTATGAAGGACCAGAATATTTGAAATTCCAAACTCTTTTGATGGTTGAATCAGTGATGTGGAAATCTCTGCTCGTAAGAACTGTATCAGAACTATGACTGATCAACTATGTTGATCCACTTTCATGGGAGACTTGAGCAAAGTGCCTATAATATTTCAGAGTCTTCTGTAGGAATTATAAGTAATATATGACCAAAGACACTGAAGAAACTCTCAGATATCATCAAGGCTTGGTGCTTAGAATTTACTTATTTGTGTACTTATTCATGATTTGGTGTCTATGGAGGTGTTTGAAACACAATTTTGGTGGTTGGGATTTAGAGTAGTCCACTGAGAAGTAATCATGAATGTGGGATAAGGTTAAGAATGAGCAATCTCAGGCACATGGCCATGCCTGGGTAACTTACTTAGTAGTTCTGTTACCAAATTTCTATTTCATTCCTACAAAAATTCTTCTAAACCAGTGGGAATTTACATTTTTCATGTAAGATCGTAAAGCTGGTAAACATGCTTACAGTGGTTTTTAGAATTGGTGCTAACAGCTGTGATTTAGGGAAACAATCAGCATTTAAATGGGGAAAATTAAAACATAAAATAACTTGTTGTCACATAAATTATTTTTATGATGTACTACTGTAGCTATGTTATGCATGGGCATGTTCTCATTTAAAATTGGGTTGCTTGAATATTGTTTATGCCTTGAAAATATGCGTGCGTTTTTGCTTTAAAAAGATCCCAAATGCTTTTTGCATATTCTATAAGCACATCCTACGGAGCTTTTAATAAAACACTGACTTAAAGGTTAGAAGAGTCACTATAAATTTGTGACTGTGTCCCACTCTCTTCCACTCTTCTGCTTCCATGGCCTCTAGGCATTTGGTTTGTAAGAACAAATAATGAGAAATGGTAAATGACTGTCTATATTAGACTGATTTAGAGGCACAGTAATACAATACTGACACATGCTTAATGTTACTGCTGTTGAACAACAATATAGGTTACAGTTTATTAACATTATTTTCCTGGTAACTGTATTTTTCTTACCATGGTAACTTTAGAACTTCTCTCATGTAACATAATTTATGAATATACAACCAATTAAAATTCTAGTTGCCTTGTTTTATGTTTTCTAGATAGGCAGCTATTGGATCAAAACCACAATATGGCTAAACCTGGCCGTACTATAATCAAAGAGGCCGTTTGAACAGTCAATTAGATAAAAAAAAAAGTCACTTCATTAACAATGGTTTTTAGGTGCAGAGTATTGTAGGTATGTTTAAAATGATGTTGAGTTATTTAAAAGTATCTCTAAGTATGAATTATGAAATAAAACTGTGTGAATTATTGATATCCTGAGATAATGGTTTAGGGATTAAGGGACAAAAGGCTGGTTGAAAACAAACCTTATTTATTTTCCAGTTGGCTAAGTCTCATGTATGGTTTAAGTTGTTCTCTGCTATTCTCTCTCTCTCTCTCTCTGCCTTTTTCTCTGTCTTGAATATGTAAATTTAATATATGGATGCTGAGTCTTAAAAATGATAAGACTTTCTCATTTAGCCTAAGCCTTTTTCACCATCAAAAATTCTTTAGACACAGTCACAAAATTGGCAATATGAGGCTTGTGAGATGCATGAAGCAAAAGCTTTTTTATTTTTTTCAGTCCTCACCCCCTTGTTAAAATTATCTTGGTATAAATATTGCATTGCCAAGAAAAGTTTACTTTTACCCTTCCAAGTTCACCATGCTTTCTTCTTCTGTGGCAACACCCATTACAATCTGTCCACGTGTCTCTTGTACTTTACACATTATGAAGTGATGACATCACCCCATTTTAGATATGCAACCACCCTTGTGCCTGGTAAAAGGACAGCATGTCTGTTGTAGATGCAGAGGCTCATGTCCGGAATGGCTAGTGAGTGATAGCACTGAAACTAGAACCCATATCTAGTAACCAATTTCAGTGCTCTTCACATTTTGGCTACACAGCCCATCAAACTCACACTGTGCATGTGCCAACCCTAGAATTTTAAAACAGGAATGGTTCCAGGGTCACTTAACTAGTCTCACTGCCTCTTCTTATGATTATGCCCCATTTCTGAAAGTTGAAAAAGTGTGCTCTTTCAGGCAGAGATGGCCCCTGCCGATGCATTACATGTCTAGCAAAACGTTGTGTGAGGCCAGGCGCGGTGTCTTGGGCCTCTAATCCCAGCCCTTTGGGAGGCGGAGGCGGGATCGCCCGAGGTCAGGAAGTTGAGACT
Source organism: Piliocolobus tephrosceles (assembly GCF_002776525.5). Taxonomy (NCBI): domain Eukaryota; kingdom Metazoa; phylum Chordata; class Mammalia; order Primates; family Cercopithecidae; genus Piliocolobus; species Piliocolobus tephrosceles. Next base: position 98,486,886 of record NC_045437.1, on the reverse strand, counting down.
AGCCTGGCTAGCATGGCGAAACCCCGTCACTACTAAAAATACAAAAATTAGCCAGTTGCTGTGGCAGGCACATGTAATCCCAGCTACTCGGGAGGCTGAGGCGGGAGAATGGCGTAAACCCGGGAGGCGCAGCTTGCAGTGAGCTGAGATCCGGTCACTGAGCTCCAGCCTGGGCGACAGAGCGAGACTCCGTTTCAAAAAAAAAAAAAAAGAAAAAAAATCGTTGTGTGGGTGTGTGGGTACGTCTGTGTGTATGTGTGTATGTGGGGGTAGTGTACAAAAAAATGCAGCTGTGTCCTGGTGAGCAATGACTCAGCCTGTTAGTGGCACAGTCAGGACAAGAAAGAGAGCGCATGTCCTCTGACTCAGCCTCAAGGACAGGGGCTTCCTTTCCCATTGGTGGACACCCCCACCATTTCCATTCCACTCAGCACTTCTCTGCATCCTGTCACACTCAGCTTCGAAAGTTACTCAGATTTCGTTTTCAACACTTGGTCAAAATATAAATAAAATGTTTCTCAATGCCTGCATCACAAACTCTTGTCAGTAGTATTTTCAGGTATTTTGATCCCTCTTATATCTGCTTTTTCATTTTGGAAAGCTAAAATTATTTTTTGAAAATGTAAATAAACAGATACATGAGCAAAATGCAATATTTTCTGAAGTTAGAAAAATATAATTTTACCACGATGAGATTCCTACAGATAGAAATTGAGGATCAAAGATAAGGCATAAATCATGGGTATGGATACTCCTTGGGGTTCAGCCATTGAATTTTTCTTATACAAGTTATACCCTTTCAATTTCCTATTTCCTTTTTCTTCGTGCATCTTTGATGTTTTAAAAGATTTAGTGTAATTCTATGGATCTGGAAAACAACATAATTGATGGGTTATTTGTATAAACAAATTTTCATTAATGCAAAGTTAGAAATACCTTACAAGTGAGTTTGATTTCTAAAATTTGCTTTCTCAGATGTGACTGGTAATTGCTCATAAGGAGTAACTCACTAGTTTCTCTTTCAAGAGACTTATGACAGTTGAGCAGCAATCAGGAATGAATAAACCCAAGGGGGGTGAACAATATTACATACTCCAGCAGAAAATAATTGTAACATTTATTTCTAAGATCTGTGGTAAAGCTTATGAACAGATTCTCTTAAACTTTGTTACAACTTGTGCTGCAATATGGATTCTATAAAAATGAAATATAACAACTCAGTTTTGCTAAATTAAATGTATACTTTAAATTTTTAAGTCCAACTGCTTTGATTATAAAGTCAATATAAAACTAAAACAAACAAATGCTCAAGAATACATCAAATATGTCCATGTATCATTCAGCAGCTATGCTTCAAGGATACAGCAGTGTTTTTTCAAGTCTCTGGTTTTGGGAGACAAGACAACTTTCTAGCTTTGAAAATTATGCAGTTTTGGTATTTGGCATCAACTTCTTGTGCACTTCAAATTATTCTTAAAAATAATTTAAAAAATAAACAAGCAAAGGTAAAGCAGTACTTATACAGATAAATTATATAATAGCTCTTAGTATTCTACAATCAGACATTAAAATAGAATAAATAAAGGCACCTACTTTCCAAGATTTTTGAAATACTTTATTTCATCATTGCCAACCCTATGTTTGGTAAAAAGTAGTTGAAGGTATTACCGTTTTATTTTAGTGTTTTTCTAGAATCCTGAGGTTTTTGACTTAACATAAAAAACTTCAATAATGGGCAGTATTCTTTTTTTCACTTTAGCAGTCTACAAGATAATATCAGTGTTAGGTCACTAAGAAGTAAATGGACTCATTGGAAGCCAACATGAATGCTATTAAATAGAAGATTAACTGTGTTTTTTAAAAATCTATATATTCCATATGATATATATTATATACTATATATTTATATACATAGAATTTAAATATATGTAATTTTAACCACTGTTTTTGTCAAAGTAGGCTAATTGCCATAACAATCTCCCCCATAAGTTAAGGAACCTAAATAATACAAAAATTTTATTTTAGTTGCTTAAGTAATTATCAATCACAGATATTCCTAGTTAAGCAGCTCCCCTTCAAATTGTCATTTTGTGTCTTGGGCTCCATTCATTTTGGTTCTTTCCTTGTTTAAAATCAGAAAGTTCTTTATTAAATGGGCAACAAGCAACCTAAAGCATTAAGAGTAGGTAGACTGGGAACTGAAACTTTAACCAACAAATATGTTTCCTTGTAAGAAATACAGGGGCAGAGAAGAGCAGGCAGAAAGCCTCAGGGTTCCTACTTTGAGGGTTGTGCCATGTAACTACTCCTACCATTTGATTCTAACCATTCTAATCTCTTTAATTTGTCTTGTTCTATTCCCAGCAGTCCTCTTATGCCCCACTGGTTGTTCTCAGGAAACTTTCATCCTTATCCCAAGACAAAGAACCTCCTGCTCTTTGTCCCACTTTCCATCTTGAAAATGCTGATATAACAAGTTGTTTTCCTCTTTCTCCATAGGCAAAAAACATTCACTTTAAACAGATTACTCTTCTTCGAGAATAAGACTGGTTGAGTTACAACAATATAACTATATTCATTTTGTTAACATAGTTTATACTTGATCCTTGTGAAAATCAATCCTGGCATCATTGTACTGAGAATGAGCTGATGCTTTGATTTGAAGATTCTCACTACATAGGTCTCCACATTAGAGGCAAATGCTTTTTAGTAATTTGCAGTAGATGACACATGTCACCAACTACAAATTTTATCTTATATCCCTTATATTTATACCTTGCTATAAAGGGGATGGGAGTCTCCATTTTGTCACACTAGGAAAACCTAAAAATTGATCACTCTGTACAACTGTTTGAAGATTGAAAGCTGATTATTAGTTCTTGTGTACTGGGACAGATTAAGTATGTAGAGGACATATGCCAGAACTTTCACAAAGCCTTGATATTATTTCAGAAAACTGCCAGATGTATCTCTTTAAAAACTATATTTAGTAATATAGTCTACATGTTAACAAAAGTAAAGGATATGTTGTCTAAATTATGAAATGTTCACTTACATGCTAATTTAATTGAAAAAGCTCAAAATTTGACCTTATGAATTTTATTTAAGAGATAATTTAGAAGCCGGGCGCAGTGGCTTATGCCTGTAATCCCAGCACTTTGGGAGGCCAAGGCAGGTGGATCACCTGAGGTCAGGTGTTCGAGACCAGCCTGGCCAACATGATGAAACCCCATCTCTACTAAAAATACAAAAATTAACCAGGTGTGGTGGTGGGAACCTGTAATCCCAGCTACTTGGGAGTCTGAGGCAGAAGAATCACTTGAACCTGGGAGGCGGAGGTAGCAGTGAGCTGAGATGCGCCATTGCACTCCAGCCTGGGCAACAAGAATGAAACTGTCTAAAAAAAAAAAGGTAATTTAGGATTACCTCTAGTACTTTTAATCAGACTCAGCTGCCTATGTCAAAACATCAACAGCATTCTTACCACTGTAAGAGAAACATGATGATGCTGATGGTGGTGGTAGTAGCAGTAGAAATGGGAGAAGAATATTTTAATTATTTAAAAATTAAAATGCAATTGTTTTAATATAACAGTACAGGATTTAAAAATGTCTGCAGATATAAAAACTTCAAGCAGCTCAGCCACTAAAACAATTACCAAAATATAAACATTTCAAAGGTTGACAAGCTTTGAAACATAAGATGATGTTCAAATTGATATGCAACATGTATTTCTCACACAATACATGGGCTAAGTATTTATAGTACCTTTTTTGCTCTTTATCAAAACATTTGCTCAAAGACTAACACTTTCTGAAATGCAGATTAATCATCATTATTACTTTAAATGACTTGGAAAAAATAATTTTTTTATGTCTGCATTGTATTCTTCTCTTCCCTACCAACAAATTGACGACAGAGTTTACCAAACCGAGGTTATCTTACTACATGTACCCAAGAGATTTTTGTTTATAATTCTGTTATTACTATTCAAGGAACTTAACAAAAATTGCCATTGGATCAATACTACATTACTCTCCTAATTTTAGCTTGCACTATAAGCCTTCACAAACTTTACGAGACAATAGATCACTTTATAGTTAAAATATTGAATATATGAATTATCAGGAAGTGTTTTTGTTTGTTTGTTTTATCCTTACTTTACTCAAGGTCATACATCTAAAGTTTTTAGGATAGTCTATGAATTAGTATATCCTAAAATCTTATTCTATTTAATTAAAGACCTGGGTTTATAAATAAGATTCAGTTTAGATCAGGCCAGTGTGTCTTGAATTTGTTGCCACCTTCGATATCAGCTCCAACTTTCCTACTTTAAGCATTCCACATCTTGAACATGCATTATCACAATTATTTCCCAAATGGCTTCCATGTCCTCCTCTTTCTACTAAAAATATCTCCTCTAAAAAATCTTTCTAAAATGCCGATGAAATCTTCTGATTATGTCCCTTCTCTGCAACTGATTTCGCCACTCCTTTTGGTGCCTGTAAAAAATGGACTTCTTTATTATTCTTTGCTTTCTTTATAATTTCCACAATCTGGACCTTACCTACCTCTGCTTTTCTAAATATCTATCTTCTCACCTTTCCTACTACATCCCTGACAGCACATTTCTGGCAGTTTCTAAAGATGTACAAGTGTGTCACATATTTTATATTTGTTGATCTCTGTGCCTAGGACACTTTTATTTGTCTGGTAATATTTTGATTATGCACTGATGCTCAGTTTAACTGTCTCCTCCACTGATTTGCTGCACCTTCTTTGAGTCATCTTTGCAAACATGTGCCTCTCTATAGTAGCATTACTATATTATAATTATCTCTTAACATGTCTAGTGCCTCCACTAGTCTGTGTTTCCTTAAGGATAAAGAAATAAATGGTGTATTTATTTCTGTGCCATGACTGCATAGACATGCAACCTTGCATACAGTAGGTGCTTTTTTAAAGTTTGGTAAATAAATGAATGTTGCTGGAACAGCATTTAGTTCTGATGGCTGACTCACTCACGGCCAACACATTTGTAGACATCACATTTACTTTGAGCCTGAATAAGAAGAAATCTGAATTGAAACTGTATTTTCTAGCAGGATTCAAAAAGGACATATCATAGTCCAGAAAAGTTTTTAATGAATGAATATTCACAGTAAGAGCTCTGCTTTCAAAATGCAAGAAAGAGAAGAAATAACAATAAAAGCTCAGTATACTAAAATTTGATAATGTACAGTTTGTGTTATTCAGCTGATGTTTATGATTTTAGGCTTCTGTTCGATTTTAATTTCATGTTTTCTGGCAAAAATATTCATTAAAGACATCTGTGCTCTTCAAATGCAAGTACTATTTGCATTTTTAGCTTGGCATTAGTATCTGTATGAAATAGAGGATTTGTGTAATATGTTTGAATTAGTCTATTAAAATAAATGTATATGATCTGTGGGTGTGACTTGCAGGTTGGGAGGATTTACCGGTACTGCAATATCAGATTTATGTGAAGACTCTTTTGTTACTGAGGAAATTAAATTCTACCTATGCTATATTTTTAATATAATAGTCTAAGTGTTAAATGATACATTGTTTAGTGTCTATAGTTTAATTAATGTCTTCAATATTCATTTCAGAGTTTTTAGCACTAACCATGCTAGAGGTTAAGGTAAATTGTTTTTAGGTTTGCTGGATGAAGTTTTTGCTCTGGCAGTTACCATATCCTCACAAGGAGTGGGAGCCGTATACTTACGATGATGGTTTTTATCAGGTGCATTTCTGTTGTTATTCACTTCACAGAAAGCTTTGTTTGCAGTAGTACGAAAGGCTTCTTCAATGTTTTTTATTCCCTTTTGTTTTTAACATCAGTGGAGTGCTTCTGTTCCTATTTGCTTGTGAGTCATTAAAATAGGAAGGGTTTTTAAAGTCACACTTTCGTATGTCCACAGATAATGAAAAAGATTTAAGGTTTGAGGCTGATCAATATGTGAACAGATTTATTATAAAAGGCTGTATTATGCTGCTGATATTCCCATTCTGTGTGTATGTGTGTGTGTTTTCTCCCTTAAAAATGTGACCATAGAAATCTCTTAACGTTGGAATAACAAAAAGCGTCTATCTGTGAATATTTAAAACTATGTAGAAACACAAACTAATAATTGAGAATAATTTGTATAGATGTTGCAATGAAATCAATTGGTGACTTTATCTTTAAAAATAGGAATTCATGTGCCCTTATACTTACAGACTAGGTTGCCTATTATGTATTCACTGGATCTGTTCTGTTTCTGAAAATAAAATAAATAAGAAATGCACTTCCTCTAAGGAAGACAGGACCAGCCAGTTTATATTTTAGCCTTATGTTTACTAACCTTAGGAGCATCTGCCCCTGACAGTAGGTACTTGGCAGTTTCATGGGACTTAGGAGGAGTGTGCTGCAGAAGAAAGATGACTGCATTGTGTCAGGGCCAGTGGGTGCCACGCTCATCTTGGAAGACATCTAGCAGAGCTCATGTGGCAAATGATGCATGGAAATGGGGGGAAATATTTCCCCACTATAAGCCTTCTGTTCTTTTAATCCACATGCACAGAAAGAGAAAGAAATAAATGTGTATACACGTTTACTTTTATTCTTATTTCAGAGCAGGAGTTTGAGCTTCAGAAAAGTTGGTTGCATTATCCCTTAGGATGAGAAAATCTATTTGAAAGGGTGTTCAAACAAATTGGAGAAGAAGAAAGACATGCAAGGAAGCCAGATAAAAGAGTCTCTGGGCACCAGGTAGAACTTATATTGCTGAGAAAATGAGACCTGATTTTCTTGTTTTGTTTGTGTTCTCCATCTCTAGGACTATGAATCCTTTTTTTTTTTTAAAAAAAAAAAAAAAAAAAAAAAACCAAAAAAAATCCTCTTTTGCTCTTGAGAGCTAATGTTTCTGTTTAACATGAGCTTCCTTAGCTATTTCTTATTGTTCTGAATGTACAATTTTAACACTTTTTTGTTTAAATGTGCTGTCTAAAAATCCTATTAATTACAATTATTTATTTACGAGTTCATCTTACTGTTAAAAAGATAAATAAACTGATAGAAAAAATAGAAGAAGATGGGTGTTTGCATCCTAAGACTGAGTAGACTATACAAATGTTAAAATTCAATTATGTATTGACTATTATTTTCTTTTTAAGATTTGGCATTATGACCCTTATGTAAACACCTTTGAAACTTGTTAATTAAGCCAGCACAGTCAGCATGGTCTTCTAGTACCTATTGTTAATGAGTTCATATTATTGAAAAAACACACATGTAGATTTAAAATATGTAACCACATAAAAATTTAGAATATGATTTTATAAAAATATTTGAAGCAGTGAAGAAAGTCCACAGAGCTCTGTACTAACAGGGCTACATTAATGAAGACTAACTTCTATTTTCAAATATATGGCTATGTAAAACTGTTAGTAGTTCTGATAGGGAAACAGAGATTGAATAAATTAAAGAATAAAGTTTTTTCGGCCAGGCATGGTGGCTCACGCCTGTAATCCCAGTACTTTGGGAGGCCGATGCAGGCGGATCACGAGGTCAGGAGACCGAGACCATCCTGGCTAACACGGTGAAACCCCATCTCTACTAAAAATACACAAAATTAGCCGGGCATGGGGGTGGGCACCTGTAGTCCCAGTTACTCGGGCGGCTGAGGCAGGAGAACAGCGCGAACCCGGGAGGCGGAGCTTGCAGTGAGCCGAGATGGCGCCATTGCACTCCAGCCTGGGTGACAGCGCGAGACTCCCGTCTCAAAAAGAACTAAAAATAAAAATAAAATAAATAAAAGAATAAAATTTTCATAAAAGTAACAATTGTCTGTTAAGTTTCTAGCAAAGGATTAATATTATTACATTAACTACATGGAAACGATTTGACAACCACAGCAGCAGCAAGAAGCATTCATTGTTGCTTCCTATTTGTCAAGCTGTCTATTAAATACAAGTTACCACATTTAAATCTCTCACTAACATGTGAAATAAAAACCAGGTTTATCCCGTTTAATTTTTAGAAAAATCGAAGAGAGAAACGTTCAGTCACTTGTCACAACATGTGGTGGCAGAATCCCAAATGGAGACCGACTGAATTAAAACCTTTGTTCTAATCCATACTCTAAAGTGTGTTAATGAGGTTAAGTAAAGTATAAATCTTAGATCCCTTGTAATAGTAACTTCAAAATACACAGCAATAAATGATTAAGTACAGATCTTTATGTGACAGGTTATGCAGTGGAATTATATGGAAGAAGGAGGTCAGTGAACACTAGATTGACCAGTAAAAGCTTTTCTGGTAGGTATTTTGAGCTGACCATTGAAGAAGGGACAGCATTTCATTATTGTTTATAAAGGTAATGGGGATGGTGGAGAAATAATTCTCATTTAGGAAAATACATGAAACAGCAGGAAACATAATGTACTCATAAGACAGAATTTGAATAAAGAGTATCCTTTTGCAGATTTCAATTCAATTCAAAATTGCTTTTTGAGTCCTCTCACCCTCTTTGTAGCACAACCCAAGAAGATATTTTGGCAAAAAATCACAGTATTGTGAAGTAAATTGCTGGTGGAAACAAAATAAAGAAAGTAGCTATTTGGAGTTTATTCTTGAAAATGACTCATTCAACTCTGTATGATTTTGTTATTCTCCAATGATTGGCTGCATGATCTGAATAGCTGTGCACATTCAAAGAATAAAAAAAAATCTTTATATCTGACAAATAATGACAAAATGCAATGGACACTAGGACAAAGATGTGAGCATTTTCAATGAGAATTTTTCCATATTGCAAAATGTATTTTTCTGGAGTGACCGCTCCAAATATGGTACAATATACTGTCCACTTCAGTTGCTTCTTCAGAGGTAAAGAAAATAATATTAGGCAGTATAATGAAACAGGAGAACCAATTCAATGTAGAAGAGTGAGATTAAAACCCCAGGTTCATCTTTAGACATTAACTTTTTATTGAGCTACATATGTCCCTAAATAGATGTATGCCTCCTTTTTGACAAATATGAAACCAACTTTTTTAAAGTTGTTTTTAAGTCAGTGAAGTCAAATAGAAAAAAGATTACCTAGATAATTTCAGATTAAATAACATGTCCTATATCAATGCAGTCTATGGATACTAAGAAATAATATGGATGTGGACATAAGGTTGGCAATCTTTAATTTTTTTCAAGGAAGGATATATAATCAAAGCAAAATACTACCACTATATCTTTTCATTTTTTTAGCACACAGAATATTTAAATGTAAAGTAGGAAGTACACAATCTTACAATAAAGGGTTGCCATGAAATTGAATAAATTAAATCAAATATACTTGCTACATTTTTCTTATTTTTATTATACTCTGACAGACAATCAAAATGTTATCAGGGACTAACTTCAGTTTGTGGATGGGAATGGAATCACCTCATTCAGATTAATAATTTAAAATCATGTTACAACCTAAGTGATCAGGAAATATCTATTGTGCTATTCTCAGTAGGATACAATATGGAAATAGCTTTGTTTGTTTCCTCTATATACTTCAAACCCATTTTCCAAAATTCCTCTTCCCTATTATTTCTCAACATCTTAAGGATGTTCCTGAAGTTTTCTATTTATTTTTGGCTATTAGAATGGTTTTGTTTCAGTTATTATAAAGTGCTAATTAATTTGAATCAAAATATTAACCTCTCATTCAATTCAAACTTACCATGCTTAGCAACTCAGGCCACCATTCGAATTTTCCTAACAGCAATGAGAGAGGGACCATGGTCTGTTCTTCTTGCTCTTGTTATTCTTACTTCCCCCTTTGCTCTGCTGTTTCTGGCACCTCCAGAAAGGGATTGGGGCACAGACTAGAGTAAGGGTGAATTAAATTCCTCTTTGTTTGGGGCTGATGTAATTTGGCACTGTATGTTATATGACCACATTTTGTCTATCTCTTGCATGAAACTCTGGCTTATTTTTTTGAAATGCTTTCTTTGAGGGCTGCTGTACTGAACTATTATTACCTGTTGTAAGTAATGCTCTATTTAAATAACTTCTCATATGGCCTCCTAAATTCCTAACCACTAGCACTATAGATTCAGCATTTCTACTAGAACAGGAGTCCCCAACCCTGAGGCCCCAGACCGGTACCTGCTCATTGCCCTGTAGGGAACCAGGCTGCACAATAGGAGGGAGGTGGCGGGCTGAGCTCTGCCTCTGGTCAGATCAGCCATGGCATTAAATTCTCTTAAGAGCGTGAGCCCTATTGTGAACCACGCATATGAGGATACAGGTTGTGCACTCCTTATGATAATCTAACTAATGCCCGATGATATGAAGTGCTGCAGTTTCATCCACAAATCATTCCCCTTCTTCCACTAATTATCTTCCACTAAACCACTCCCTGGTGCCAAAATGGTTTGGGACTGCTGAACTAGAATAGCTGCAGCTGGAAGGCAGAAATCCTGGGACAAATCTCTTTAAGGTAAATCTAAATGTCAGAAAGCATAAAGCCACTGGGATTCCTGAAATGTTATTCCAACAAACTGGAGGCACAGACCACACTCATCATTCTCCCCTTTCCTTGTCCTAATTCATTAACAGCTACAATCAACTGCTCTACTTGAGAATTCAGGAGACAGTCAAGTCCAAATCATTATGTCCTACTATAACTCCAGAGCACTATGTCAAATTTCGTAAATATTCTTTCATCGTGCTCAGTGATAATATTACAGCAGGGCCATATCTGTTTTACAGATTAGCAACTATCAAGCTAGAAACAAAGTTTTAGTCTCCTGTCTGGAAACCAATCCTATTCCACCATCACTGTTATAGTCTCTCCAAGGAATTCACTTGCTGCCTATTTTACTTGGCGGAAGTGGATGACGGAATACGCCTCAGTTCTCTCTACTCTTGCAAATTGCCTTAAATGATTGTTTTCTCTCCTCAGTGAATCTATGGCCTGTTATGTAGCCTGCATATGGGTGTCAGGACTATTAGTAAGCCTTGAAGGGGTACACTTTTATGTGTGGAAAATCATCCCCCATTGTATATGTCTTCGTCTAAGGGAAAAATCCCTTAGACGTAGAAAACGTCATGTCCAATATTCATTAAATTTATTTTAACACTTTCCAAATAATTTATCTGAAGTATTGGGAAAAACACTGATCTAGACAAACCAGAGTTGTAGACTCCAGATATTATTTTTTAAAAGTTAAGGTTAATTGTAAAGTTTATATTTACGGAAATTGTAGTAAATGGCTCAGCTCTTCTTGATTTGAGAATGGGTATACATAAGAACATTATTCTTCTGTCTTCTATTTGGAAACTTTTATTTACAAAGCCATTGCTGGGGATAAATGGTTCCATGCAGTGTCATCTTTAAGCTGAGTTTTAAAATGTGATGTGTGCTTCCCTATAGATATTTTGAAAGTACTGTTATTCAATTCTAACTAAGATGATAAGTGTATTTTAAAGATACATGGATATACAGTTTGATGTTCCTCAAAGCAAATGAGACATTCTTTTATTTTTTCTTCTTTAAATATTTTTCCACTTCCTGCGGATGCTCCTATATGCTTTATTTTACTGTCCCAAAACTTCCACCTCTCAAATCTACTTTTTATATCTTCAGCTCATTTAAGTTCTATCCCTTTATCTTAAAAACCTTTTTATGTTTAGCCCATTCAAAACAAATTTTAAAAATGGTTTATAATTATTTATCTAATGAATGTGAGTTCTTGAGGGATGTAGATCTTGAACTAGGATTGAACTTGGTGCACAGTACTAATTTATTGAATGCGTAAAAGATCTCCAACAAATAATTAGAGCAAATATTAATAAGTGAGAATAATTTGCATATAAGTTAATCGAGAAAGTAAATTATAAATTAAGAGAAAGATGCTAAGTTCTTTTAGTTTCTGATAAACTGGTATTTAAAGACTTAGTTGTGTGATAATCATTACTGAATAAAGTGGAATGATATAGATCAGTTAAATTATTGCAAGATCGGATGTAAATATAAACAAATAAAATCAATTTAACAAGTTTGCCTTTAAAATATGGATATAATTTCATGTTTATCATATAACCCTTTTATAATATATATGAATTACAAGTTAGTAGTAGTATTTTTTGTCAAAGAATTAAGCAAAGTATATCAATGGAATTGAATTATCCATATTATATGAATAATATAATTCCTTTGCTTCTACTTATTTTGATTATTTTATTTAGGGCTAGCATACCATAAATAATAAAATACTAATTTAAATTCTAATTTTCATTTGGAATTTGGGGGGCTTATGTAACTACAGAGTTCATAATATTCACTCTAGCTAGCTTCAGTCAATCCGGATTCAGGATCTCAAATAACAATATCCAAACATGATCTCTTTTCATTTTGTAGCTCTACTTTTCTTTTATTCTCCTTCTGTTTGAGATAGTTGACTTCATATAGTGTCTGATATTGTTATCAAAAGTTTTGTTTTAGCATTCCACTGCCTAACCATTTACAGAAAGTAAGTGACATATTGAATAATATTAGCAAAATTCTTGAGATTGACTCTTATTGGGATGACTTGGGTTACATTTCCATGCCTGGGATAATTGTTTCAGCCCAAAGAGTGGAAGATACTGATTGGTCAGGCCAGAGTTCTGTGTCTACTACAAAGTGGGGAATGTGTTGAGAGGTTTGGGGATGTCAGCACTGTCCCTGCCAAACCTACATGAAATAAGTATGGGGGAAGGATGGTTTCTTTCCCCCCGAAAAAGACAATTGCCAAATAATAAAATAGATAATCATAAACAATAGATGAGCAACTCAAATATTAATCTGTCTGTCTCTCCAGTATAGATTAAGTACTAAAACCCAGATAAAGTTATTTGGCCAAGAGCTTTAGATGGTTCACTAGAATTAGTGATAGCTAGTAATGCCATTTTTGTGATATCACTGGGATCAGGGGGCCCGGGTTTTTGAATATTCTGATTGTTTCTTTAAATATGCATAGTGTCTGATCTTTGAAAGAACTTTGAATTGTACAAGTTACATTGCAATAATGAGCAAATATATGAGGAGAAACCAGAAATGTACACAAATCAGAATGTTCTACATAATGTACCTGAGCCCACTCTCCTCCTTTGGAAATCCTAGATCTCTCTAAAGCTAAGGTTTAGAGGGTACAAGTTGACTTAATCCCAGGGAACTATACCTTTGACTCTTTACAATATCTCACATAGTTTGATAATGTTTGTACTTGGACCATACTGATAAGAAATCAAATTAACTTATTACCATTGTATTTTATTTTATATTTATACTTTTCAGAGATTTAAAGACTATTTAATAGTTTCCTATTAAGTATCCTTCTATTTTTTTCTCATTGCTATTACAGAAAATGATACTTTGGAAACTAGTTTTGTTTATGAATATTTTGGAAGAAATCTGTGATACAAAACATATGAATAACTGTCATAAACATGTAGTAGCTGTTATATCAAAGTCAGCAATTTTCCTGTCTGTGTTCTATTGCCTTAATTATTTCGTGAACAAAAGATGATGATGTCATAGACTTTATTGGTCATCACAGAGGTCAGCCGGTATTTCTGATTGCTTTATGACAAATGAAATTGCATACAGAAAACTGAAGCTCTCATATAGAAATTTAATTCACATTGCAATTAGATATTTCAGTGTCTCTCTGCTGGGTGAAGAGAAGTACAGTGTTTACAGGCTCTGCATCCTTCTATCTATTTTCTTATATAAGACGTTGTGTAAGAAAATGCATTTTCTTAGCACAAAAAAAACATGATATTCTATTCTATTTAATTCACAAGTCCTTTTGTTCAGAGGAATATTGTGATTGATGACGCACTGATGTTCTTTTTTTCCTAAAGCCATCACTGTTTCTATTGCTCTGAGTTTGTGAAATGGAGGCGATTCTGTTGTCTTTCTCCCTTTTCATACTTTTGGATTTCATTGTACAGAGATTGTCAAGAAACTTCAGACAATTTCTGATTCAGCAAACTCTCTAGAATTCCCAAAAGTGAACTGCTATCTGTCATCCTATACACAGGCTAGATTTACTTCTCATCAGAGTAAACACCTTATCAGCATACTCTTTTTGAAAAGGTTGTATTTACACATAAGGTATCACTCTAAGTGATATGTACCTGGGCTTTATACCCCCTTATGCTAAATGTATCAGGTGTTAGAAAAGGAAAGTCTGTTTTACAGGGTTGAGTATACATTCTAAACAGTAACTATCCCTTGCTTTTTATTATTTCCCTTCTTACCTTGAAGCTTGCAGGATGAGTGCTGTTCATGCCTGCCTGGTTAGGGAATTCTAAATGTGTCTTAAGAGTTCCAGGAACCCTCATGCTGAGCATTTCGTGAAACACATACCAGGAAATCACAGAAAGTGTGTGCATTTCCTACTGTCAAGACTGATGATGTGGAATGCTGATCAGGACAAGGGGAGTCTAGCCCTGCTCCCTTTCCCTAACAGCAGCAAAGGAAAAATAAATTTTACCTGCTAGAAGCAGCTTATATCTTCATGGCGGAGGTTGTGTATTGTATAGGGATTATACTGAAACTACCAGTTATGATACTTTAGTGCATGGAAAGTGTAAGGTGGAATGTATGTTCTAGTAGCGTCTGATCTGAATATATGCATGATGCTTTATTGTTTGTTTGTTTGAGACAGAGTCTCGCTCTGTCACCCAGGCTGGAGTGCAGTGGTGCGATCTCACTAACTGCAACCTCCGCCTCCTGGATTCAAGCGAATCTTGTGCCTCAGCCTCCTGAGTAGCTGGGATTACAGGCGTGCACCACCATGCCTGGCTAATTTAAAAAAATTTTAGCAGAGATGGGGTTTTGCCATATTGGCAAGGCTGGCCTCAAACTCCTGATCTCAAGTGATCTACCCACCTTGGCCCCCCCAAGTGCTGGGATTACAGGCATGAGCCACTACTCCTGGCTACACAATACTTTTAAATATGTGCATGCGTCAAAGAGATAAAAACAGAGAATGAACTTAAGTTAGCCTCTAAAATTTGACAGTGTATCATCCAGTAACCTCTAAAGTTTCCTGTTGCCACAAATTAACCTTATCTGTAATTGGATAAACTCTATTTTTGAGGAATAGTGGAGTCAAGTTTCTTTTACTTAAAATTGGGGAGAGAGAGAGAATGTGGGGTAGGGGGAGGAGAGAGAGAAATAACAATGATTAGTATCTTGCTACTTTCTAAATAGCTCCCTGATGACTATTTTGAGAACCAGTCCAGAAATAAGCTCCTGTTGCACAGGATGTGATGTTCTCATGACAGAGGCTCACCAGTGGTATTGCAGGATAGTAGCCACCTTCAGATAATGATGTAGTTGTTCAGGAATATCATCCTGAACACAATTCTGCAGCAAGTTCTCTCCCTTGGAGTGAAGAGAGACTCTCCAGTGGCAAAACTTATGCTGTTCCAAGATGCTAGAGTAGCAATATATAAAACATACATATAAAAAGTTCAGATTGACCTTATGTGTCTTACAGTATGAAAAAGAATTGGACTGGCATATTTATATTGATTGTTATACCTCAGCCCTACTAGAACTAGTCTCAGAAATAATATTTAATAATGAACCTAGAATTTATTTCCCTGTTTACTTTTTTGTTTTATTTATTTATTTATTTAGAAATTTAAGGAGAAAGAGCCATTCTGACTTCTTTTCCAGGAATTGAGGGACCACACGATTAGAATGTTATAAGTCTGTTAGAATTTTATGGTTTATTCAAACAGGTGTGTCTGTGTGTGTGTGTGTGTGTGTGTGTGTGTGTTTCCCTTCCTTTTTTTTTTGAGATGGAATCTCGCTTAGTCTCCCAGGCTGGAGCGCAGTGGTGCGATCTCGGTTCACTGCAGCCTCCACTTCCCAGGTTCAAGTGATTCTCTTGCCTCAGCCTTCTAAGTAGCTAGGACTACAGGAGTGTGCCACCATCCCCAGCTAATTTTTTGTGTATTTAGTAGAGATGGGGTTTCACCATGTTGTTCAGGCTGATCTCGAACTCCTGACCTCAAGCAATCCACCCTCCTTGGTCTCCCAAAGTGCTGAGATTATAGGCGTGAGCCACCGGTGTGTGTGTGTTTTCTATTGTTCAATGAGCAGTACATGAAAGCTAACATAACATCAAGCCTCTGAGCATCCAAAGATGAGCTTATGACTTGGTCTCTGGGTTCATCTGCCCTTGGTTGAAATTTTTAGGGACCATGACCAAGTGTAGGGAAGCATCAGTGATGGAAATCTCTGAAAAACTTTCCTTCTAGTCTGCATGGTGAGAGTTTATTTTTCCAGTGAATATGGTTAAATTTCCTCTTTTCTTGAGTTCCTTAAGAAGATCTGTGCTTATGGAAGGGAGAGGGGCTGTCAGAGAGGAATATAAAGAAGAAGTAGCTAGAAATAAAATTATGTGTTAATAATCTTACTATTATATATCCTGTTGAACATTAGGCCTTCATTAACTTATCCCTGTGAGCCAAATACTAGTCAAGTTCTCTCTAATTCTGACCAAGGAGCTCCCTCAGGTGAAATATGTCCTCATCCTATATCTGCCTGCATATAGTATTATAGATTGCTTTCCAGTTCCATACTTGCTGCTTTATGACATGAAATGTAATATTTGACATCGTGATAGGTATTCTTATTTGAATAAGAAGCCAGAAGAGGGCAATATCAACCTTATATTTTTAAATCAGGAAAAGTTTTGTTTTTATTTGAACATGTGCTTCTATTTAGATACTTTATTTTGCTGCATGGTTAGAACATTTTGTGTTATATGGATCTCAATTGGTGTTTAGCATTTTTTAAAGTGTGCAAAACTTAGTTAAAAATAATTTTATTAGCTGTTAAATAATAAAAGTGTAGTACTAACCTTCTTGTATTTATCCTTGTATATGTAATATCTTCATATCCTATGAAGATATTTTTTGCTTTTAATGTGAATGCTTGCTTTTTATTAAGTAGCATATTGATCAATGGGAAAACTACATTGATTTAAAGTTTCAAAGAGCTAAGGTAAGTATAGCAAGCTATAATAAGCCATAATATATTTAAGATGCATCTCATTAATGAAAAGGTTAGCATTAATATAATATGTTTCTCACCCATGAAAATTTGGAGACATGTAAATTTGGAGAAAAGAATGTCAGTTGTCACTTACAGATTTGTCTTATGTATGATTAGCTCAATTATATGAAAATCTAATTTGGTGCTGATAACCTTCCATGCATTTACCCTTTCCTAAGTTTACTGTGTTGATTTTATTTCTCTTATGATAGGGTTTTAAAATATAATTACTTACATTCTATTTAAAAAAAAGAAAGCCATAAAGGAGAAATTTTTTTTCATTGTTTGGCCAGTACTTCTTGAGTCTGTCTTCTTCCATGTTTGCTAGCAAAGCATTCATTTTGTCATGGGGCTCTAATTACATGCATTTATTTTAAACATATCTCACCTAAGCTCTTCCATGCAGAATGGGAGTAATAAGACTACTTATTTTAAAGGCTACTTGCTTTTGGAAGTGTAAGCATAATGCAGTGTGAGTTTCTCCACCACATCTGCGCTTCCATGAGCTTCCCTTGTAGCTCAGCTCACAGGCACCTTCAACAGAAGGAAGTCCTGAGTTCCTGCCTCATCAAATTATCAAGGACATATGCCAAAATTCCCCAAAAGAGTTGTGCTAACAGACTTTGTCAGGCAGTGGTCAGGGAGAGAAGGAAAATATTTACACATTTCAATTGATAATATTTTAGCAGAATTGTTTTACCCAGGTTAATTTGAGATAACGTTTTGGTCAATAAACAGAGTTCTTATAGGCTTCACTTATAAAATATTCCCTTTTCCCCATATGGCTTATGCTATATCTAACTTTTTGAAAGTTTTTTTTTTTTTTTTTTTTTTCCACTTAAGAGGAACGTTCAGTATAAGAATTTCATCTGTACAGATAAGGACATTATGTCCCCACTTCCTTTTTTTTTTTTTTTTTAATTTCACAAAGGTATATTTTTGCTTGCAGTTAATAAGTTAATATGTTTGTTAAAGCCAAAAAAAAAAAAAAAAAAAAAAAAGGAAAGGGGCTAATCAGAAAGACAGTGTGAAGAGGTGCAATAGCCCTTGTGTTGATTCTCAGGAAAGAGGTTTAAGAAAATTGACCTGGCCTAGGCCTGTGACACAGCATCAGGCCCAAGGCAATGAACAGCATCCTCAGGCCCATCCTAGTACAGTACTCAAGTGGGCAACAGGAGCAAAAGCACCCCTTGCTGCAGTGAAAAACACATTGATGTATCAGGATACATTGCAGGAAATGTAAGATATTAACTGATGATCCAAAGAACTAAAGTGTGAAAGTTTATTGCTTTCATTGGTGTCTTTACTTATATTACTTTATTTTTCACCTACTTCAGATATGTATAATAATGTATTACAATTTTTGCCTCTCTAATATGTTTAGTTGTTCATAATAAAATTATTCCTTTTAGTTAAGCACTAAATATGTGGTTAGTTGTTCATCATAAGTTATTATGAACAACGAAACACATAGAACTAAACATTCTGAATTATCTAGGGACTGAGTAAGTCCCTAAACGATCATCTTCAAACTTCTTCCTGTAACTTACTTCTCTTAACATCCAAAGTTAGCTCACATGTGAAATGGAATCTGTTTTTCACTCTTGACACATACCACCCACCGGGATATCAAATCAAATAATCTTTATACCTAAAGGAGCACTCAGAATCTCCTTCCTTTCTTAATGTAATGGGTACCCATGGCCCCGGTTGCACTTCTAAATCTCCATTTACTACTGAGGCTCTCCCAGCACCACAAAATTTAACAAATTGTCACAATTACGTATGTTTTTATTTCAAGCCTAAGGTTAAATGACAATAATTTATTTTCTTTGAGGCTATTTATCTCTTAAATCCAAGAAAATAAGTTTAGATAGAATGCATTGAACAATTTTCTGAAAGTTTCCCTCAGCATGAAACATGCACAGAAATGCGATTATTGAAAGAGTTACACCACAAACACGCGGTGTTCTCTCAGATTACCTGGATAATATTATTTTGAAATTGATTATCCCATACAACATCCTCCAAACTGTTCTTTATGATTTTCTAAATCATGATTTTTCTTATTACTGTGTTCCATTTCCAAAGTTATGATTCATTAAATATTAAATGTACAAATGTTTGTTGCTTTGACTCTGTTAGGCAATCTATATCTTATAATCTATTTTTATGTATAAAGTGTGTGTTCTATATTTGTGAAGCAGTTTCACTGTGCACTAGTTACCAACTTATCTTATGTGCTGAGACATGACACCCATGTGCACAAGTTTCACAAACTGAGTTTATTACAGATAGGAGCGAAGAACAACAGAAGCCTAGGATTCACTGTGAGCTGGTCTCCTAGGGCTCAGGAAAAAATGCCCAGCATGGAGATGGAGTCTTGATTGCATGTGCCCCACTTGCATCCTAGCTAAGGATGCAAATCAGCTCACCCTGACTTATACAGCCCAGGGTTATGTGAATCATTGGGCAAAAGCATTGAAGGACATCCTTTTCTAAGAAAAGTCTGGAACAGAACTTGAGCTGTTCTGGCCACCTACTCCCTTATCTCACCATACTGCATTCCCAGTATATCCTGCAGTTACATTCTTGGGAGCTACAAGCGAGAAAGGGAAGAGAATTGAATTATTCCAAGGCTACTTGGAGAATTGTCCAGCAATATTGTTTTGCCTTTAAAATATAAATATATACTTTTTTCTTCCCTGTTTATAAAAATTAATGCATGCACATTCTAAATAAGCAATACAGAAAGGTTTGATTGAAAAACATGTATAATCCTTTCAGCCAGAGATCTCCTTAATGTTTTGTTTTATGTATTTCTAGATATAATTCTACACATTCATATTCATATCACACACACACACACACACACATCATACTTTACCAAGGTACATTTGAATTGTATATGCTGTATCATAAATTGTTATTTTCATTTAATAAATTATGGGCATTGTTCAATATCAATACTTATTACTTTGTCTAGTATTTTATTATTTAATTGTACACCAATTAAAACCTAATTTTACCATAATGACTTGAAAGGTGTCATAAATTTTACATTTTATATTCACATAAAATATTTTTCCGTTATATTTTCAAAGCTTATTATATCTAGTCTATTATGTATTTAAAGCCCCAAATGTTTTCTCCTCATTTTACAAAATAAATTACGTGTTTAAAACCTTTAATTTTATGAATACTTCTGCATTCTGGAGTTCTTGGGAGAGAATGTTTACTATATAATAGTATATCTGAAATGCACTCAAGAGATGCATATGCTTTTAGTTATTATAAGTTTCAATATAAATCTATGTGAAATATGTGTTTCTGAAAGGAAAATAAGATTAAATTGAAATTTTTGGATTAAGTTGTCTTCAAATCAGATCTTCATAGACAATTGTTCCTTTCTGCATTCCTCTATGTTACTTGTCTTATCTTTGATTTCTCCAGAATATATATTGGTGGTATTCCTTTTAATTAATTTTTTTTTTTTTTTGAGACAGTTTTGCTCTTTTTGCCCAAGCTGCAGTGCAATGGCTCACTGCAACCTCCACCTCCCCCATTCAAGTGATTCTCTTGCCTTAGCCTCCTGAGTAGCTGGAATTAGTGCCTGCCACCATGCCAGGCTAATTTTTGTATTTTTAGTAGAAACGGAGTTTCACTATGTTGGCCAGGCTAGTCTGGAACTCCTGACCTCAGGTGATCTGCCTTCCTTGGCCTCCCAAAGTGCTAGGATTACAGATGTGAGCCACCATGAATGGCCTATTTCTTTTAATTCTTAGCCCATAACAAGCTATATGCTTTACAATTTCTACATTCAAACTTTTATTCCAGAAAATGTTTTATTGCATTGTATTTTCCTTTTTATCATTTTCCCATTTGTTTTGTAAGGAACATTAAATACATGTGAACAATAAAGTACATTTTGAGACTCTCTTATTTTTATTTTATTTTTATTCTTTTGTTCAGGTATGTTTAATCAATTTTTATTTTTTATTTTTTGTTTCAAAAGTGACCCTGCAATTTGTAACAATTTCCTCTATTTAACTTTTCTTAAGCTCTTCCTCACTCACCTTGTTTTACAATGCTATTTAATGACTTTTGCAATTTTTAAAATCTCTACTCTGAGATTTTTTTCTCATTTAGACAAAGATTGTATTGCCTAAGATGTTTTAAGACCAAAAAGAACTCTGTATTTTCCTCTTTCTTCTTGTAATAAGTATCTTTCTTCCAAATTTTCTTTCTTTATCTTTATATTCAAATCCAGGTTTTATTTATTTTTATAAAATTATTTCTGAATTTTACTCAACTTCAAAGAAAGGCTGACTTTCAAGTCTATTTATAATAAATTAATGTGTATTTGGCTTAAACAAATAGATAAGTGGACAATATATAATAAATGATTTTTTAGACAACAGAGAACACAGGACTGGTATATTTAGAGTAGAGAAACAGACCTGATAAACTACATGTTCACCCAAGCTTTCTGCCTTTGGACATACTCCAAAATACATCACACGACGAGTAAAGAAAAAACAGATTGAAGTTTGATTAAATTGAAATTTGAGAGGCAAGTTACATAAGAAAAGGAATGTCAAAGAATGAGAGAAGGAGAGAGAGCAGAGAAAGAGAGCCAGTAATATTCACAGATTTATCCTTGAATCTTTGGTCAGTTACTAAATTGCACATGCACAGAGTAAGAGACTACGAGGTTTTGTAGAGATGAGGTCCTTGGAGCCTATGAGCCAAATAAAAATTCCAGTGATAACACAGTCCTATGGGGACCTTAGAATCTGGCCACTGAGAGTGCAAAGATGCTTTTGAATACCCCTAGAGGTACTCAATAAAGCCTAAAAACAAATTTTAAGAGGATAAATCTGTTTACCATATAGTATTTTTTAATGCACAAAATTTGCCCCCCAGAGAAAGATGGCAAAATTCAGAAACTCAACAATGTGGTATTCACAGGACCAACATGCAACAAAAATACCAAATAGGTAAAGAAACACAAACATATGAGTCATGACAAAAAGAAATAAAACAAATATGAATATATTCTGAGATAAGCCAAATGCTCAATGATTAAACAAGGAGTTTAAAACCACTATTATACATGAGTTTAAAAATACAAAACAAGATGAAAAGCTGTAAAACAGGTGAACAGATGAGACATCTCATTAAACTTAATAGGAGTTTATGAGTCTATACTGATATAATTAATTAACTAATAAGTAATTACAAAGAAAATCTCTTTCATAGTAGAAAAACAATGTATAAATGATAAAAATAGAGTAAGAACTTTTCAGGGTAGCATCCCCCATAATAATAATTGGTACAGAAAAATATAATCAGTGGAAAATAAAATTAATGAGTGAAAATTGCAAGAGTACAGGCTATTTATATGTTCTCAAAATGCCTCTCTATTAGATACTTATTTGTCAAAGGATTATACTAACTTTGCAGTGGAGAAATCTTTCAGGTATCACATAAATTGTGATTCACCCATAACATAATATTAAGTGAAGTTATTAAAAATGACTGTCTCTTTCTCTTTCTTTGTGTTTTTCTTTCTCTCTATATATACATATATATATATAGGTGTACATAAATACATATAGATCACTTTATATATACACATAGATGTGTGCATATGTGTGTGTGTGTGTGTGTGTGTATGGAATTTATGTTTAAAAGGGAGCATGACAATTTTGTAAATTTGCAGTCTATGTGGTAGAAAAGACAATAACATTTTTTGCAGAGAAATTCAAGCTGGCTGGCTGCAAATATTTGAGTAAATAAAAAGGAACCAAGTGTTAATAGCTAAGACAATAAAGAAAATGTCTCTAAGGCATACCAGAGATCTTCACAGCAGCCCCTCCCATCACAGGCCTGGAGGCCTAGGAAGGAAAAATGGTTTCATGGGACAGGCTCAGGGTCCGACTACTCTGTGCAACCTTGGGACATGATGCCCTGTGTCCCAACCCCTCCAGCTTCAGCCATGGCTATAAAGGGCCAAGGTATAGCTTGGGCCATTGCTTCAAAGGGTGCAAGCCCCAAGACTTGGTGGCTTCTACAACGTGTTCAGCCTGAACATGCACAAAAGACAAGAGTTGAGGTTTAGTAAAAGGTAAACCTCTGCCTAGATTTCAGAGGAAGTATGGAAATGAACGGATGTCAAGGCAGAAGTCTGCTGCAGAGGCAGAGCCCTCATAAAGAATTACTACTAGGACAGTATAAGAGAAAAATAGAGTGTAGGAGCCCCCACACTGAGTCCCCACTGGGCACTACCTAGTGGAGCTGTGAGAATAAGGCCACCATCCTCCAGACACCAGAATGATAGATCCACTGATAGTTTGCACCATGCTCCTGGAGAAGCTGCAGGCCCTAAATGCCATCCTGTGAAAGCAACTGTAAGGGCTGTATGCTACAGAGCCACAGGGATGGAGCTTCCCAAGGCCTTGGGAGCCCACCCCTTGCATCAGCATGCCCTGCATTTGAGACATGGAGTCAAGAAGATTATTTTGGAGCTGTAGGATTTACTGACTGCTCTGCTGGGTTTTGGACTTGTATGGAGTGTGAAACCCCTTGGTTTTAGCCAATTTATCCTTTTTGCAATGGTAGCATTTACCCAATGCCTATATCCACATTGTATCTTGGAAGTAACTCACTTGTTTATGATTGTACAGGCTTATATGTGGAAGGGACTTGCCTTGTCTCAGATGACACTTTGGACTTGGATTTTTGGGTTAATGCTAGAATGAGTTAAGACTTTGGGGGGACTGTTGGGAAGGCATGGCTGTTTTGAACTTTGAGAAGGACATAAGATTTGGGAGTGGTCAGAGTGGAATGAAATGATTTGACTCTGTGTCTCCACCAAAATCCAATCTTGAATTGTAATCCCAATATATCAGGGGAGGGCTCTAGTGGGAGGTGACTGAATTGTGAGAGTGGACTTCCCCCACACTGTTCTCGTAATAGTGAGTGACTTCCCATGAGATCTGGTGTTTGAATGTGTGTGACACCTCCCGCTTTGCTCTCTCTCTCTCCCCTGCCACCATGTAAAGAAGTTGCTTGCTTCCTCTTTGCCTTTCGCCATGACTATGTTTCCTGAGGCCTTGCAATCATGTTCCCAGTTAAGATTATGGAATGGACTAATATGATATATATCATGTATATAATATATATATTATATGTATATAAATTATGTAGAAGAGGGAAGAGAGAGAATATATAAATATTCTCTCTCTATATATAATATATATACAAAGCTAAAGTGTATATATATACACAATATATGTGTATATATACACACATTATATGTATACAAATCTACAGTTTGCAATTGCATAGTAATATGTGTAATATTATAATTACATACATATGTCATGGTTTTTATGTTGGTAAAAAGAAAGAAACAAATAAATATTGCCATAGTACTGAAAGAGATTACTTAGTACATGATTAGGCAAACTAAGACTTACAAGTCAAATCTGAAATTTCTCCTACTATTTTTGTAAATAAATCTTTTGAAATTAAACTTGTATTAGTCACAGTCATTTAACTATTGTCTATGGCTATGGTGCACTACAACAGCAGACTTGAGTAGTTGCAAGAGACCTTATGCTACATAAACCTTAAAATATTTACTATCTACCTTTTTGCAGAAAAAAGTGTGTGGGCCACTGACTTAGGAAGACTGCGTTTTCAGGGGAAATAACCCATGGGTGAGCGCTGTGGCACAGTAAGTACATAGTTTTGGTGGAGAGGAAACAATAAGCAAAGGGAGTGAGAAAATATTTTTAACGCAACTTGAAAAGTTTATGGTTGCCTGACATAGACTTTACCCCGAGATTCCCCTCAGTGAAATCATAGTGAGAAAATGCAAAGAATCTAAACATCATTAGGGTATTTTTAAATTCTTATTTAAAATGTACATGCTATTACTGGATTTACAAATGAATCTTCTCCTTGACATCCTTTGTGTGAGAACATTCTGACTCGTAAAACAATCATTTCTGTTAACTTATTTAAAAGGTAAATGTGTTCCTTTTGGAAAGAAAACACACATACACATTTATGCATATGCCTGCATGTGTGCACTAGTGCGCGTGCACACACACACTCACATTCAAAAATACAGATGTACTAAATAATTGTTTAGGAGTTGACAGAATAAACAAGCAAATAAAAATTACTCAAAACAGTCTTCAAGTTCAGACCTGAAACTTCATGGAACATAAATATTATATAAAAGAAGACAATTTTGTAAGTCCTGCATGTCAAATATATATATCTGAGGCTCTTTAAGAGAATACACACACACTCAACACACACACACACACACACACACACACACACACACACACACACAGAGAGAGGGAGAGAGAACTTTGAATAATACTATCCCACAAAGCATATTAAAATACTAAGAAACATTTGAAAATTTGGTAAAAAGGCTGAGGTGAATCTGTGTACTTCTAGGGTTGTATAAAACATAACCATTAAGGATATGGTTACTTCATGTGTCTTTATACTAATAAGAACTTTGCATTCATGTTAAGAGCCTAATAAATTTTTTTGGAAAGAAATTTTTAAAAATATGAGTGTGTGCCACATATGTAGGTATATGTACAAAATTCACTGAGAAAAATACTTGTACAGACAGAATAGAGAAGGGGCCAAGTCTGTTCTAGGCAAAATGGTAGGTGAACACACACATAGAAGATTAAGGATATTGAGAACCAGTTGTCATCATATAGCCACTTATTTTCTTGCACCAAAGTGTATTCCTCTTATACTCCTGTACTTGGCTACACTTAGTTTTGTTTTAATTTTGCTTGAAGCTCTTTGTTTTGTTTTGTTTTGTTTTGTTTTGAGACAGAGTCTCACTCTGTCACCCAGGCTGGAGTGCAGTGGTGCGATCTCGGCCCACTGCAAGCTCCGCCTCCTGGGTTGAAGCACATTTTTAATGTACATACATTTAAGGATATAGAAGTGCTTTTGCAGTTCACTTTATTACCTTACCTTATTAAATGGATGTGTTCTGTTCTTTGTAGGCTAAACTGTTGGTCAAATTCTTACGAACACAGGAAATAAGTATTTGCTTTTTATTTTCGTGGGGTAGAAAGATGTTATGACAAGGAATGGAAAGCCAAACATGGTAAATAAATGCCATCATCCTCTTGGTGATAAAGACCAAATTACCAAAGTTACTCATTTAACAGATGTTTTTCATTCAAGGCTGGGCACTCCTGTAATTGGTGCCCTAGGTTGTGATCTCCCAGGGTGGAAATAAAGACAGATCACCAGACATAGCAGCAGAGAAAGAGAAAGTTTCGTTTAGCTTGTGCACATGGAAAGTCAGCACTGTGAAAGAAAAATGGTGGGCTGCTCCCCAAGGGTAGATGAGTTTTATAGAGCCCTTCTATAGGGAAAGGTTTCATCAGGGCATTTATAGAAGGAATTTCTCTAGTGCTTCTGCAGTAGTTTTACACGCCTCTTCATGCATCACATGTAACATTTTAAATCTCCACCCTTGGGAAGGGGTGGTTGTAGGTTGAAGTTTAAGTCTAACTGCACATATGGGGCTCCGGGGAAGTCGCTAGCCCCCTACAGCAATAACTTGTGCTTAACAGTTTCCTTTATCTTTTGTTGCGGAATGGCTGGAAGTTAGGAAAGCTACAGCTTGAATAAAGAGGTTTTGCTATTTTCTCTAAATCACATCAAAATTAGAAACTATGCAGCCTCCTTGTCTCATTCTGAAGCAGCAATGGTGATGGCAAACTATGACAAAATTGATGCAGAGAAAATAAGATCTTAGAGTTGGATAAAATGAGTAAGGATTATGTATCCCTTTAGAATTTAGATAATTACATTATGAAAAATTAAAGAATTCATGCTTTAAAAATAAGAAAACAACTATGTCTTTCTTTTTTTGAACTCTCTTTAAATAAGCATTGATTTAACACATAAAAAAAAGATATACCAATGTATCAGAGACTTTTTCAGTCCTTTATCTGACACAGTTCGCCTTCTCACCAGGAAGAAAAACTTGCAAAATTTCCATATACAGTAAGTGTGGTATATTGTACTCAATACTTTTTAAAAATTGTATTCAATCATCACCTATTTAATAGCATTTTCAGAGCTTCTCCTTAAAGATTATCTTGAGATAGTCCATTATATAGTACAAGTACAGTAACCCTTTAAATTCATGTTATTACATGAACCTATTTCTAAGAATGCTCTGACGTGTAGACAAAAGAGAGTATTTCCTAGGAAACTGAACCAAACAATGTGGTCTGGTGTTGTACAATGTAGTTTTTTTTTTTTTTTTTTTTTTTTTTTAAGTTTACGGATGTATCTTACTCACTGAGAGATTGGTACAAAACCAAATATAGACACGTTCTGTGGTACGATGCAAATATCTTTGAAATTTAAAGATAAGCCCAAAGATCTTAAAGACTGTTTAATATAGTCAAAATACACTTGATATGGTTGGATTTGTGTCCCTGCCCAAATATCACGTCAATGTGGAGGAGACGCCTGGTCTGAGGTGACTGGAACATGGGGGCAGTTCCTTCATTCTGTTATTGTGACACTGAGTGAGTTCTCACAGTTCTGATGGTTTAAAAGTGTGTGGTGCTTCTCTCTCTCTCTCTTACTCTTTCCCCACCATGGTAAGACTTGCTTGCTTCCCCTTCACCTTACGCCATGATTTTAAGTTTCTTGAGGCCTCCCAGTCATGCTTCCTGTTAACTCCTGCAGAACTGTGAGTCAATTAAACCTCTTTTCTTCATAAATTACCCAGTCTCAGGTAGTTCTGAATTTCAGCAAGACATCTGAAAGCTTCTATTGGTTTGATTAATTAATAGTGAGATTCCCATTAAAGAAGTAATTTATACAGAATGTGGACCTTCAGTTGGTGGAGATATCACAACATTTAATTAACTAAATTTGCAGTTGGAATAAAAAAGTTTAACTTTTTTTTTAATATTCATGACATTAGGTGTTCTTGTTTCTTTGTTTACTTAAAGACGAAACTTTTACTTTCACTTTTTATAGCTATGATTGTTTTTTCATTGTTTCCTAATTGCAGCCAAGGATCATTACTCTTGAGCTCAGAATTCCATGGTCTTCTTTCAAAGTTCAGCATGAGTAAACAGTTCTTATTTATGTTTCTTTTTCCTCTTTTTTGGAAAAATAATGAGTTGCATATGTTTTTGACATTTTATGTCTATTTTCTCTCTTAATTTACTTTGTATTATTTTAAAAATACAAATTTCTGGATTTTGAAAATAGCAGATTCCTAGATTTTTCCAAAGCTTCAAAATATTTTCCTATTTGTAATATAAAATGTGTTTAATTTTTACTTTTTTTCTTAATTTGTTTTATAGGCATAGAGTCACATCTCTTTTTCTACACAAAGATCCTTTCAGATATGTTAAAGAACAGGTCAAAGAAAGATATATATTTGTAATTATAGAGTAAACAAGTAAGCAGGACAAGAAACAAAATTGCTAATATCTAAAACCATTTGTCACAGTGTATACAGTTAATATTAATGTGAATATCTATCACTACTCTCAAGGTAGGCAAAAAGCTGGAGCTTGCTTGACAGGCTCAAGCTGTGTGCTTTCTATTGACTGGAAATAGTCATCAGTGGCTCCATTGTCATTTAATAAATGTTTAAAATTCTAAAAATAAACAGAAAACGTAGGGTAGAAGCAGTGATTGTAATGCTTGCAGAACATTACTTCCTTAAATGTTAGGCCATTTTTGCTCATTAATTCCTTACTTGGCTAGCCTTCCTGCTGTGATCAACTTACTATGAAAAGCAGGCTCTTGCATGACACAGCTGGAGACCAAACATAACAGGATTTCAGAACCCAAAACATTATAAAATTTCCTATGATGTCCGGACACACTTACCTACGAGTGCTAAGGCTTCTACTGTTTACCATTTTATTTGCATGTGGTTTCTGATTAATTATACTACTTGAAATGCTTCTTGAAAACACATTATAATAGTGACAATACATGTGGAAAGTATGAGAGTTTTTTTTTTTTTTTTTTCTTCAGAATTTAACGGATAGGGTTGGGTTCCATTGTATAGGTAGATTTGGGGAAACATGTCTGTTTATTTTTTGAAGGTAAGATAATTAATCTGTCACCATAATCAATTTAATAAATTACTTTCTGAGATACTGAAAATTGTGCTAAGGACACAGGCATTTTCTTTATGGGTTAAGGTTTATTTATAAGACAAGGTTGTTAGATTAGATTACCTTCAAGTCAGTTTTCGATTATAAAATTGCATGATTCTAAAAGGTAATATTTGACATTATTCTTATCCATAAATAACAAATATTGAAGTCATGTCTTTTAAAAATTTTTCTCTCTCTGTGTATAGAAATGTTCTGGATGCAAGTACAATGTCAACTGTAGAATATTCATATAGGGAAAACCTATAGCAAGTTTTTGAAGTGATGTGATACTTTGCACAATACTAAACTATTTGGAAGTTCAAACATAAAAGTATATTCAGATCCAATACATGAAGAACTTGTCACCATTCATTTTCTTAAAATAAAGAAAGACTGGAAAATGGAAAATAAATGAACTAAAGATAATTAAAGTCTAAGAACAAACAACCACCTGAAAATCTGGAAAAAGACCCAGAGGGACACAGGAACCAAGATCTGCTTATTTAGAGCAAAAGCTGCTGGAGACACAAATTGAAAAAAGAAAAAGATTCTGGAAATGAGCCCTTTGTCAGATGAGTAGATTGCAAAAATTTTCTCCCATTCTGTAGGTTGCCTGTTCACTCTGATAGTAGTTTCTTTTGCTGTGCAGAAGCTCTTTAGTTTAATGAGATCCCATTTGT
Source organism: Piliocolobus tephrosceles (assembly GCF_002776525.5). Classification (NCBI taxonomy): domain Eukaryota; kingdom Metazoa; phylum Chordata; class Mammalia; order Primates; family Cercopithecidae; genus Piliocolobus; species Piliocolobus tephrosceles. Next base: position 98,456,877 of record NC_045437.1, on the reverse strand, counting down.
CAATTTTGGCTTTTGCTGCCGTTGCTTTTGGTGTTTTAGACATGAAGTCCTTGCCCATGCCTATGTCCTGAATGATACTACCTAGATTTTCTTCTAGGGTTTTGATGGTATTAGGTCTAACATTTAAGTCTCTAATCCATCTTGAATTAATCTTCGTATAAGGAGTAAGGAAAGGATCCAGTTTCAGCTTTCTACTTATGGCTAGCCAATTTTCCCAGCACCATTTAT